>NC_057738.1:13489754-13536301 GCF_004010195.1 Chiloscyllium plagiosum | reverse complement strand
AAGGTTCATTTCCAGATGTTTCATTACCTTACTAGGTAACATCTTCAGTGGACGTCATGCGAAACAATGCTGAGAATTCCTGCTTTCTATTTATATGTTTGGGTTTCTTTGGGTTGGTGATGTTATTTCCTGTGGTGAAGTCACTTCCTGTTCCTTTTCTCAGGGGATGGTAGATGGTTGTTGATCGAGTTCCAGTTGGAATGCCATGCTTCTAGGAATTCTCGTGTGTGTCTTTGTTTGGCTTGTCCTAGGAAGGATGTGTTGTCCCATTCGAAGTGGTGACTTTCCTCACCCGTTTGTGAGGATACTAGTGAGAGAGGGTCATGTCGTTTTGTGGCTAGTTGGTGTTCAAGTATTCTGGTGGCTGGTTTTCTACCTGTTTGTCCAATGTAATGTTTGTTAAAGTCCTTGCACGGTATTTTGTAAATGACATTAGTTTTGCTCGTTGTTTATATAAGGTCTTTCAAGTTCATTAGCTGCTGTTTTAGTGTGTTGGTGGGTTTGTGGGCTACCTTGATTCCAAGGGGTCTGAGTAGTCTGGCAAAAAGTGAGGACTGCAGATACTGGAATTTAGATCAGAGTGGTGCTGGAAAAGCACAGCAGGTCAGGCAGCATCCGAGGAGCAGGAAAATCAACGTTTTGGGCAGAAGCCCTTCATCAGGAATGTGCAAACTCCACACCTGAGGCGGAAATCAAACCTGAGTTGGGGGGGGAGGGGAAATGAGGAAACTGGTGAAGTCCACATTGATGCCCTGGGGTTGAAGTGTTCTGAGGCGGAAGATGAGGCGTTCTTCCTCCAGGCGTCGGGTGGTGAGGGAGCAGTGGTGGAGGAGGCCCAGGGTCTGCATGTCATCGTCAGAGTGGGAGGGGGAGTTGAAATGTTGGGCCACAGGGCGGTGTGATGGATTGGTGCGGGTGTCCCGGAGATGTTCCCTAAAGCGCTCTGTGAGGAGGCGTCCAGTCACCCCAATGTAGAGGAGACCGCATCGGGAGCAACAGATACAATAAATGATATTGGTGGATGTGTAGGTGAAACTTTGATGGATTTGGAAGGCTCCTTTAGGGTCTTGGATGGAGGTGAGGGAAGAGGTGTGGGTGCAGGTTTTGCAATTCCTGCGGTGGCAGGGGAGGGTGCCAGGATGGGAGGGTGGGTTGTATGGGGGCGTGGACCTGACCAGGTAGTCACGGAGGGAACGGTCTTTGCAGAAAGCGGAAAAGGGGTGGAGAGGGAAATATATCTCTGGTAGTGGCATCCGTTTGGAGGTGGCGGGAATGTTGTCGGAGTCTGATATTCCTCAACAATAATCTCCGAGATGTCTTTGATGTAAGGGAGAGTGGCTCTGGTTTCTGGACGGATTTTGTTTGCTTCTTTGGGTTTGTTGCTGAGAAATCGGCGGACTGTGTTCATTGAATGCCCATTTGTTTTGAATACCCGGTATAGGTGATTTTCCTCTGCTCTGCGTAGTTCCGCTGTGCTGCAGTGTGTGTTGGCTCATTGAAATAATGTTCTGATGCAGCTTCGTTGTGGGTGTTGGGTTGATTGCTTCTGTAGTTCAATATTTGGTCCGTATGTGTTGTTTTCCTGTAGATGCTGGTTTGAAGTTGCCCATTGGCTGTTCGCTTGACTGCGACATCTAGGAATGGCAGTTTGTCAGCCTCTGTGACTTGCATTACTTTTTCTTGCAGAAGGGGAGCCAGCAACGTATGATGGTGGGAGCACCGAATAGTCCATCAATCAGTAAGTTGGGGATAGACATCTTACTGTGTGGCACTGTGCTACATCAATGACCATCCTACAAACCTTGCCAGCAGGTTATCTGGCAACATACTGTATGTGCTTCAAGCAAGTGAACATGTGTGAATATCAAAGTGTAATCTTTAGTGGTTTGAAAGGGGTTGACAGTCAGCCAGGGGGTACCACCACAGTTAGTCAATAGACTTGTCTGATTCCAGTCAAAGGGCTTGACCAGTCAGTCAGGAGCTTGATACTAGCAGAGCTTGGGGATCTGTGACCTTGCAATCTGGGGACTGGACTGCACTCAGTCCCATAAGTCAAACATAAATAACCTGGAGATTATAGGGAGCTCAGTTGGAATGTTGCTGAGATGTCAGTCTGAGGACTGGCCCACAGTTTGTCAAGGCTGTCCTGCCAAGTCAGTCTGGGGATGAGGCACAGTCAGTCATAGAGCCATGCAGTCATATGGCATGGAAACAGACCCTCTAGCCTAACCAGTCCATGCAGACCATATTACCAAACTGAACTAGTCCCACCTGCCTGCTCCTGGTCCATATCCCTCCAAACATTTCCCATTCATTCACACTTATCTAAAAGTCTTTTAAATATTTTAATTGTGCCCATATCCACCACTTCCTCAAAGTTCATTCCACAGGCAAACCTTCCTTTGGGGCTTTGGTCAATAGTGGTTCGGATCTTATTATGGGTTCAATCCATGGAGTCCTGGAGAAAGTGGGCAACTCAAGTCTGGAGATGAGCTTTATTGTACTGGGTCACTGAAGGAATGGTAACAGTGATGGGGGCTATTGTTGATAGTAGGACAGTGCCTCGTAGAGAACAGGAGTGAACAGTGAGCTCCAGATGGTGGGGTCCAAACAAATCACAGTAATTCTGGTCTCTATATGGAAAAGATATAGAGACAACAAGGACATGGAAATTTCCAAAGTCATGGGCTTGGGGGCATCATGGATAAAGCCAGCACATTTAATCACTTATATAGAGGGGCCCAACAGAAATGGGGAGTCTGAAAGGTCATAGGGGCCACAGGGACAGCAATAGAAAAGGGAACATGAGGGACGAGGGAAGGTTTATCCATCACAGGCAGTACCAGCAAGTCACTAACACTAAAATGAAGTTGGAATTTTGCCATTTTGAATTGAAGGTCAACTGTTCAATAACTGCATAAAATTGCAGACACCACCTACAGATTCAGGTGGAGCAAGTTACAGCTTTTTCCTTCCAGTGGTGGACTAACATTCTTGGAATTGGAGGCACTTCTCGGGGTAATTGGAGTCATTAAGCTTCCACTAATACAGTAAAGCAACCAATCTGTCTTCAATTTGTGTTTCATTGGAATAGTCAAAGAACGCACTTTCGGAATTATAGTCTCAAGTAAACATGATGATTACTTTGTTTTTCATTCATCGACATGTCAGCTCATCAGCAGAGATGGGAACAAGGCATTTAAAAATGGAATGTGAAGTTCCCATTTCATAATCACATTTCATAGCAAATACCAGAAGACAATGATTTGCAGCTGCCTGATTCACGCGTAAAACTGTAAGAATGCAAGGACATTATCAATCATGTGGAAGGGAACCTTTCCTCTGGGAGGCTAGATGGTTATCATGGTGCCTTCCTGAAGAATTCTATTCCCAATGTAGCATGCAAGTTGTGTTTATGCAAACTGGATAAGGTCACACCTCTTAGATCTTCTTGGGAAGCCTCCATGCCACATTGAGTAAGGAGGTAACATGAGGCTTGAAATAAAACAAAGAACTGTGGGTTCTGAAGAAGGCTCATTGAACTTGAAAAAGTTAACTCTGTTTCTCTCTTGACAAATGCAGTTGAGTTTCTCCAGCAATTTCTGATTTTGATTGAGGCTTCATAATGGATGTGAGGGACGAAGGGTTTCTTTGATAAAATTGTGTGATCTTTCTAACATTTCCCACTGTTTGTCTGCTCTCCGATCTCACCTGGAAAATACTACCACTGGAATCCTTGTCGTCTTTGTTCAACCCCAAAGGTATTATAGCAGGAGACAGTAATTACAACATGTCAGCAAAACCAGCAACCTCAACTTTGAGATGGAGAATCAGCAGCTGATAACCTACCAAATGGGAGGAGGCAGACAATTCAATCTACTGACATTACTGACTTTTTCTTCAACTGCCTGAAAGACAGTTCATGCATGGTTTAAAGATGCCCTGGCCCATCATCTCCAAACTATGCCATCTGCTGGAGCAGACCTTGTGATCAGACAGATTAGGTGCCAATCACATTTCAGTAGCTCTCAGGGTGACCGCTGCCCTGAATTTGGAAGGCATTTCAAGAAGCACATGTTGACCTGTGTCACATCTCCCAATCCTCAAACCATAAATGCAAGCAGGAAGTCATTGTCTCCAGAGCACTGCTCTTTATATCCTTCCTCCCTAATGAGGAGAGTCTCACCATTTGGGCAGTGGGATTCTCCACCAACACTAGCTTCAGGTACAGCACACTATTGACTGCACTCACATTGCTTTGAGAGTGGCCTATAACCAACCTGCAGAAAAGCTCCAGTCCATCAATGTTCAAATTCGATGCAACAATCAATATAAAATTCTAGAGGTCTATGCCAGATATCCTCAGAGCTGCCATGAGTTTTACATTAGAGAGTATTGACAGTTTACTTCCTCCTTCTACAATCCTCAGCACATAAATGAATGCCTGCTGGAAGCCTCCAAACATGGCTTGTGACACTTTTACAAAACTCTCAGACTGATACAGAACAATGATACAATGCTGAACACACTTCAATCGGGCTATAATCTTAAATTTGGCCTGGACTGCTGTCGTAGCACTATATGCGGCTTTACTCAGCACACCACAGTGCCATGAGAAAGACTGGACATGTGAGCTCCCATTAGACATCTCCCAGCCTTGAATGGCATTGTGCCCTTTTGAAAAGCTGATAAAACAAATCAACCTTTCCTTCTAGAGGTATGTGGAATCATTGATTCAATACTTTCACACATAAGTTGGGTCTACATGTTGAAGATGTGTGTAGTCCAGGTCTAAACACAATCCCTGCATGTTGTACTTAGCCTGAGTCTCATCCATATTATTAAAGTACCATGCCTTGGTGGAAATTGTTAATGTCACAGTCTAAAGTTCCGTAGTGGGTTGAGGCCATCCCCATTCAAGGAGTCAGTTGCTTGAGGGATGAACAATACTTGGTGACTGCAACTTCTGGGATATCTGAAGAGGTTTTTCATCTCTCTCGGCGTGTGAATTAATCACCATGAAATTAATAGTGCAGCAGTTATTTTAACAGTGCAGGTGTATATATGGAAGTAAAAGGTTATGTGCAATGATGGTTCATCTTATGTGTGCCCTCCCTGAGTTTCTTTTCTTTCTCTGTCTCTCATGACATATAAGTACGATCAAGACTTTCTAAGCTGGGTTGGAGGGAATGTGTTCTTGGCCCCTGTTAGTTTGGTGGATTTGGGTAATAATCCCCTTTATCCCCTGTGTTTACAAAGAGCCTTTCATGACCTTCTGATGTCTCAATGTGTTTTTACTATGAATAAAGTTTTTTTTGTAGTTGGAGATAATGTAGAAAAAGCAGCAGCCCATTTCCACACAGCACACTCCCAAAAAAAAAGCAATGTGCTTTCTACATCCACTTTAGTTTAATATCTCAAAAGATGACTCCAACAGTGCAACACTCCCTCTGGTACAAAGATCAGAGCTGGTTCAACAGTAGAACTTGAACCCACAGCCTACTATTGCAAAGGCAAGAGACTTACCAACTAAACTATGAGTGGCACATTAGGTTCCTGCCAAAAACAGTATAACAACAATAACATAAACTAACAAAAAAAATTTAATGTCAATGCTTCCCAAAATTGTTGGTAGGCCTTTCAGACTCCTGAATCTGCTTCCTCATTCAGAGACAGATTAATATCAACTCCATTTAACAGCTTTAATTTCATAATCCTTAATGCCTCTTCCCAACCAACACCTCTCAATCTCAGTTTTGAAATTTTCAATTCATCCAAGCTGATCAGCGTTTTGGGGAGAGATTTTCAGATTTCAAATAGCCTGTATAGTAAGAATTCAGCAATTCTCATGTAATCTGAAGACAATGCCCCCCCGACAGAGGAAATTTCTCTTGATCTACTCTATTAACTTCTTTAATCACCTGAAAGACTTCAATTCATTCACCCTTAATCTTCTGTGTTTAATTGTCTCGTCTACTGTAGGAAGTTTTGAAATGGTTTCAATGCACTGGTCTGTCACATGACAAACAGAGTGGAATGAAATTATGTTTCAATGGATGGATTATATCAAATAGGGAAGAATTTCTAAGCATGTCAAAATAATTATTTAATTAAAGCAAAATAAAGGATTGAGAACCAGAATACACAGAACTAAAAGGTAAAGGAGGCAATGCAGGAAGTACAGAACAAGTTGGATAAAATATGTTTATGTGCAATTGTATAATAGGAGATGAAATGTAATGTTAATAATAGTAAAGTATTGCATGCAGGAAGGAAAAGTGGCACACTCCATGTTTGGTGTTGAAATAGGTAAGAATGAAGTTGAAAGACATCAGGGAGCATAGCAGATTCAACATTCAGCAAGGCTAATTAATGCAGAGCAGCATCAACAGAACTAACAACATTTAGAATTATAAACTCAAATCAGTAGCATACAAACCAGAGGAAGTTGTGATCAGACTGAACACAAAAACAGACCCTTTGGTCCAACCCATCCATACCAACCAAATATCCTAAATTAATCTAGTCCCATTTGCCAGCACTTGGCCCTTACTATTCATATACCTTTCCAGATGCCTTTTAAATGTTGTAATTGTACCAGCTTCCACCACTTCCTCTGGCAGCTCATTCCATACATGCACCACCATCTGTGTGAAAAAGTTACCCCTTAGGTCCCTTTGTTATCTTTCCCCTCTCACCCTAAACCTATGCCCCCTAGTTCTGGGCTCCCCTGCCCCAGGGAAAAGACCTTGTTTATTTATCCTATCCATGCCCCTCATGATTTTATAAACCTCTATAAGGCCACCCCTCCGCTTCTGATGCTACAGGGAAAACAGCCCCAGACTGTTCAACATCTCCCTATAGCTCAAATCCTCCAATCCGGCAACATCCTTGAGAATCTTTTCTGAACCCTTTCAAGTGTCAAAATACCCTTCTGATAGGAATGAGACCAGAATTGAATGCAATATTCCAAAAGTGGCCTAACTAATATCATGTACAGCCGCAACATGACCTCCCAACTCCTGTACTCAATACTCTGACCAATAAAGGAAAGCATACCAAATGCCTTCTTCACTATCCAATTTAACTGTGACTCGACTTTCAAGGAACTATGAACCTGCACTCCAAGGTCTCTTTGTTCAGCAACACTCACCAGGACCTTACCATTAAGTGTATAAATCCTGCCCTGATTAGCTTTTCCAAAATGCAGCACCTCACAATGATCTAAATTGAACTCCATCTGCCACTCCTCAACCCATTGGCCCATCTGATTAAGATCCCGTAGGTAACCTTCTTCGCTGTCCACTACACCTCCAATTTTAGTATCATCTGCAAACTTACTAACTATACCTCCTATGTTCACATCCAAATCATTTATATAAATGATGAAAAGTAGTGGACCCAGCAATGATACTTGTGGCACTCCACTGGTCACAGGCCTTCAGTCTGAAAAACAACACTCTACCACCACCTCTGTCTTCTACCTTTGAGCCAAATGGCTAGTTATCCCTGTATTCCATGAGATCTAACCTTGCTAACCAGTCTCCCATGGGGAACCTTGTCGAATGCCGTACTGAAGTCCATATACATCATGTCTGCTGCTCTGCCCTCATCAATCCTCTTTGTTACTTTTTCAAAAAACTCAATCAAGTTTGTGAGACATGATTTCCCACACACAAAACCATGTTGACTATCCCTAATCAATCTTTGTCTTTCCAAATACATGTAAATCCTGTCCCTCAGGATTCCCTCCAACAACTTGCCATGAACAACGTCAGGCTCACTGGTCTATAGTTCCCTGGCTTGTCTTTACTGTCCTTCTTAAACAGTGGCACCACGTTAGCCAATCTCCAATCTTCCAGCACCTCACCTGTGACTGTCAATGACACAAATATCTCAGCAAGATCACCAGCAATCACTCCTCTAGCTTCCCACAGAGTTTTATGGTACACCTAATCAGGTCCTAGGGATTTAACCACTTTTTATGTGTTTTAAGACATCCAGCACCTCCTCCTCTGTAATATAGACATTTTTCAAGATGTCACCATCTATTTCCCAACATTCCATATCTTCCATGTCCTTCTCCACAGTAAACACTGATGCAAAATACTCATTTAGTATCTCCCCCATCTTCTGGGGCTCTACACAAAGGCCGCCTTGCTGATCTTTGAGGGGCCCTGTTCTCTCCCTAGTTAATGTATTTGTAAAAACCCTTTGGATTCTCCTTAACACTATTTGCCAAAGCTATCTCATGTCCCCTTTTTGCTCTCCTGATTTCCCTCTTAAGTATATTTCTACTGCCTTTATACTCTTCTAAGGACGCACTCGATCTCTCCTGTCTATACCTGATATATGCTTCCTTCTCTTTCTGAACCAAAACCTCAAGATTTCTAGTCATCCAGTATTCTCTACACCTATCTGCCTTCCTTTCACCCTAACAGAAATATACTCTCTCTGAACTCTCATTATCTCATTTCTGAAGGCTTCCTATTTTCCAACCGTCCCTTTACCTGCAAACCTCTGTGCCCAATCAGCTTTTGAAAGTTCTTGCCTAATATTGTCAAAAATTAGCGTTCCTCCAATTTAGAACTTCAACTTTTAGGTCTGGTCTATCCTTTTCCATCACTATTTTAAAACTAATTAAAATTATGGTCGCTGGCCCCCAAAGTGCTCACTCAATGACACGTCAGTCACTTGCCCTGCTTTTGTACTGTGGTCAGATCACACCCCGGCTCTGCGATCAGTTCTCGTTACTGAAGCAACCGGTCATATTCAAGGGCTTCAGGCAATAAGAAGAACTGTAAGCTTGATCTTGCAGGTCAGATGCCCGATTAATGATAAAGGACGTGAGGAAAGTTGAGTGAGAAATGACAAATGGACAGTCGTTCGGACTGGCGTAGAGCATACATTTCGGTGTCGATGATGGTTCAATGCTAACACAGTCACTTTGGAGCATAACAGTTCAAGGTCTCTTCCAGAAACCTGAGTATATAATTTAGGCTGCCTGTTCAATACAGTCATGGAGAAAACAAGGCTAAGTGACTGATAGACTGTCTTGCAGTTGGGAAATCTTAACAAACGATCCTTGAGCAGTTTTTGAAGAAGAGTAAAGGAGTTTAGTCTGAGGTTCTATTCAACATTTATTCATAACCTAGAATAGATGATTTGACTTTGAGTCACCTTGAGGTTTTTTTTAGAGCCTGCCCATGCCCAAATTAGCTGTTGCATTACAAAACTGACTGCACTTCAGAATTTAGATATAAAGAATTTTGGGAGTCATGACAGATACATTGAAAATGCAAGTTCATGCTTTAAGAGTGAGGTAAGGAAGTTCTTGTTCACATAAAAAAAGGTTGAGTCTTGGAATGGACTGCCAATATACTCTGGAATTGTTCATGAAACAAAGTGGAGTAAGGGGGAGGATGAAGGGGGAATAAATGCAAAAACATAAAAACATAACAAGTAAGAACAGGATTAGACCATGTGCGATCTCCTCCACTTCCCCCCACCCCAACACCACCACCACCCACTCCCATTCTGTCTTCTAATATGCTCATGGCTGACTTACAGCTGATTTTCCTGCTTGCTCCTCATATTTCTCAGTTCTCAAAAAGAGCAAAACTGTAAAGCCTTTTGAATGGGTAAATTAACAGGATCCAATAGGTATAATCAAAGTCTGAGCAGTGGTCAGCATCTATTTGAAGGTTTTGTATAAATTATGCTAGTGAACAATTATCCAAAACAAAGATTTTCTTTTGCTTTGAAACTGCTGGTGTTTTGCAGCGTTTTCATTTTTTATAAATTACATACACCCAAGGATTTTCTTGGTGACTGGATTTAGCCTCTCTTAAACTACACCATTCCTGAGGCTCCCTATAAAACTTAATCCTTCCTGTTTATGCTTGCACTTCACATTTCTGTACTCCCTTGTTTCAGCCATGTGGTGTGTTCTGTTATATTTCAGACAAATTGCCGTATGCTTTTAAGCCTTGGGAAGTATTTGGAACAGTATCAAGTAAAATTATTAAATATTGTATATGCGCACACATTCCGTAAATCAGCTACCATGAAGGAAATAAAAGCTGCATTTTTTAATAAAATTATGGAGAATGGCTCGAGTTAACTTCCTTGCTCCCTGTAGGCCGGTCCAATTCAACTCAGCGGAGGAATGAAGAAGAAGAGCTTTCACCCATCCCCAAAATGTCAAGCAAGTCTCGGAAGGTGAGGAGAAGCAGGATTCTCTCCCATTCTGCAGGGAAGCTGTCACAGGTACCTTGCAACGTAGCACATTGTTCAGCCTCCTCATGCCTATTTCACCCTTAGGCTTCCCCCCACTTATTTCCAAACCCCACCAGCCAAAGCACATTGATCTACCAAGAGCTGGCTTGAAACTAGTGACAGCTATATGGAGCTGATAGTTCATCTATCATATGGTGATGAGACCTCGTATCCTGCTAACTGAAATAAGAAAGCATTCCCAAGTACTGGGATTAGAATGCAGTATTCATAAGAACTAAGTGTACAATCTACATTTTGCATATTGCACATTCCTCTCTATCTCCTCATTTCTAATCCACTGTGGAGAATTGAAATCATTCCTTGTATTTACTCAGTGCCTTTAATAGTTCCATGATATCGCCAACCACTGAGCAGCTGATGAAGTAACTTTGGAAGAGTTGACACAATTGTAATGCAGAAAATGGCAGCAGCGAACTTATGCCCAGAAAGGTCACACAAACTGCAATGCGCTAAAGACCAAATAAGCTTCCTTCTATCATTTTGGCCGAGGGATAAATATTGGCCTGGGCGCCAGGGAAATCTCTCCTGCACTTCTTCAGTTTAGTGCCAAATCTTCGACAAAGGGCTCATTTTAAAGATGGCACCCCTGAAGTGCGGCAGTCCTTCACTCATTTCGAGGATACCCCTCTGAAGTAAGAATATAATCCTCATCAGAAATACATTAATTAGCAGCTGTGTTTTAATGTGATTAGAATGGCTACACTTTTGGACAATCCCTCAAGCTTATTCTTGAAGGTCCCTCAGCTTGGTGTATGTGCGTGAAGGGAGAATGAGCCCCACTGAGAAACGAGTCACACGGGGACTGACTTGTTTCACTGCAGTTGATTAAATTATGTTAGGACGGCAATTCACTGCACTCACACATCATCCATCCAGCAAGCTTTTCTTGGCTGCTACTCAGGCCCCACTGAAGCTGTGGAAAAATTAGGCGCACTGTGAGAAAATAACTCTTGTGAAAAAAAATGTCTCCAGTCTCACATTCAAGCTTCAGACCTTCTGTCCCATTCCTATTTTTTGAACTCCATCCTTGCGTGCAATCACTGGGGAGATGGGGATCTGGAGGGCATGTGGTTGGGGTGAGGACGGGGAGCAGAGGGACTGAGAAAGAAAAATCTCCTTTCAAATTGTGTTCCCAGTGCTGATCACATGACCTGCTTTCAATGTGATATTCAGCCTCTTCTCTGCATCTGGAACGTATGTCTATTTGCCACTTGATTCCACGACAGCTGTCCTGTACGCCTTTGAGCTGAAATATTTGCCATACTTTCCACAACCGACCTGCATGCCCTGCTGTAAATAACAGTGCTTCTGCCCACATCTTCTGGAATGATAGCTAATGGGGAGTTGCGCGGTGTGAAGCCTACTCCCAAAGTGATTTATCATCATGGGTTATCAGCTCGTGGTCACTGTAATCAATGGTGATCCATTGTGCGTTTTCGTTGCATCTCAGGAAACAATAAATCTGCTGAAGGTTAGCCCATGTCTTCAGTCAGACAAGGAAGCAGTGCCTGAATGTGCATGAAAAACACTGCAAAAAAAGTCAACTACATTGGGTTCAATGGCCTTAGAGGCTGTGCAGCACATGATCTACAAGAATCATACCTAAGTTCAGAGTGCATTATATGCCCTTGCACATAGGAGATTGGTGGAGAAGGGGATCTGATGAGGTAGCTCACTTGTTCACTGAGCTGATTAATGCTGAAAGGATTTGATAGGATCCACATGGGAAATCTGATTCCTCTGATAAGGTAGCAAGATCAATGGGATAAAATGTAAATTAGAGCCAAACTGTTCGGGAGAGAAAGCAGGAAGTACAGAGGGTAACAGAAATTTGGAATTTTCTTAGAATTATCAACTTCCTATAGTGCAGAAGGAGGCCATTTGGCCCATAGACTCTGCAACAACCCTCCAAAAAGCTTCCCACCCAGACTATCCCATAACCCCCCTTTAGCATGGTTAGTCCATCTAGCCTAACACATCACTGGGCACTAAGGACAACTTCAGTATAGCCAACCTACCTAACCTGTACATCTTTGGACTGTGGGAAGAAACCTATGCAGACATGGGGAGAATGTGCAAACTCCACACAGACAGTAACCCAAGACTAGAATTGAACCCAGGTCTCTGGCGCTGTTAGGTAATAGTGCTAACCACAGACCCACTATGTCACTTCCATAAGTACTGTGGATGTGGGATAACTGAAGCTTTCAGGAATGAGATTGATAGATTTTTGTTATGCCAAAGAACCCAGGAATATAGAACAAAGAGGACTAAGTAGAGTTGAGGTGTAGATCATAAGGTTAAATTTCCTTTCTCTGTTCCTGTATTCTTATGAAAGACTATTTGCCCAAATATTTCTGCCACTGCTCTTCTTTACACCTAGTTCCTTATTTGTTGTTAACCATCATCATCCTATTGACATTAACAGGAGCAGGCAGGAGGGTTGATGACTGACTGGCTTCTAGATGAGATTTTAAAATGCTAGCTAATGTGGCTTCTCAGTAGCATATGTACCATTCAAGGCACTGTTTGGAAAATGAAAGCGCGGTGTTCTTCTGAATGCCCCTGATCCACATTTATCCTTCATTCAACACTGGTTGAAAATAAAATGAATTATCTGGTCATTGGATATCTGCATGCAAGTCATCTGCCTCATTTCTTAACATTACAACTGCAACCACACTTCAAAAATATTGAATTAACTGTAATGTGTTTGGGACATTTTAGTCATGAAAGGTGCTATGCAGATTCAGATGAGATTGTAAGGAACACCAGTCTGTGCCCATTTGAATTGCTATTTTCAGGAAGCACTCGTAGGTGAAGATCTTACACTTTTCAACCATCAAAGCCCTTTTGCTTCACCGACAAATAAAAGCAGGAATATAGAATCTAGTCTGACCGGATTCGCCAATGTCAGGTTGTAAACGTCCTGAAGAAGGGTTACACCCGAAACGTCAATGTCTCCACCTCCTGCTGCTGCCTGGCTTGCTGTGTCCTTCCAGCCTCCTGCTTGGCTACTTTGGATTCCAGCATCTGCAGTTTTTCTGTCTGTAAACTTCCTTCAGCAGGCAAAGAGTTACGTGCAGAGACTGACAGAACCCAGCTCTTCTGTGTTTGCTTTCGGCGTCCCTGCCATTTTGGGGTCTGAGAAAATCGACCGATTGCTTTTCCAAACCAAGCCAGAAATTGAATTAATTAATTAATTAATTTGTTATTAAAATGGGCTGAAGCTCAACATGCCCGTGCCACACACATTCGGCCTGCACCAGTCAGATCCTTCCTGACGTGTACCAGAGGGCTGGAAAAAAAAAATGTCCTAAGACTTTAAATTGTTAGTTGACAGAGATATAGGAATGTAATCTGAATGAGGCAAAGGAAACAACATAGAGGATAGATTATGGGAGGAAAACAGGGTGGGAGGGAAAGCTGAAATATTGTGATTGTTGGTTGTCATGGCCCATTTTTAACTCAGCCAGTTGTCCCTACTTTTACAATGATGCTGATGTGTTCAAATATTTGATTAATCTTTATAATCAATACCATGTTTAGTTAAAAGCTTTATCAGTCTCCCAGGCATTGCTCCTTTCTTCCCATTAGCTCTGTAATTTATTACATGTTTGATTTTTTTAAAAGCACACTCATTTTTACCGGTGATTGATGATTAATTTAAAAAACTATTGGTAATAGTTATAATTATCTTTTGGAAACCGTCTCAGAAGCACAAATGCCTCTGTGGTTAATGACCTTCAGAACCCCAGTCCATATTACCAACTACTGTAGATGTCCTCATATGCCCAAGGGCAGGATTTGTCCCGCCGGATTTTCGATCCATGCCCAAGGAATCTTGCAGTTGTTGACCTGTGATTTTCCCCAGATCAGTCAATCACTGGCAACCTGGAAGGAGCAGTCTGATACCCTTTCAGTTAAATTCAGGAGAAGATGCCTCAAAGGTGGAAGTGCTCTCTATCCAATATTACAAATCTTAAAGGAAGGCCTTACCAACTGGGAAATCCTAACAGGGTTGTGGCTGGAACCGGTTCCTCAAAGCAACCAGAAGCTGTAACTGCACCCACAGCGACGGGAAAAGCTCTAAGTAAGTTTGGAGTACTGGCTATCTGGTTTGCACACTGGGAGGTTTTTAAATTCATTCTCAGAATGAGGGCATCACTGCCTGGGCAGCATTTATTGCCCATCCCTACTTGCCCAGAGGAAGTTAACCACATTGCTGTGGGTCTGAAGTCACATGTAGGCCAGACCTGGTAAGGATGACAGCTTCATCCCCTAAAGGACATTAGTGATCCAGTGGATTTTTCCAAACAACTGACAATAGATACATGGTCTTCATTACAGTCTTAATCCAAATTTTTTATTGAATTCAAATTGCACAGTCTGCCATGGTGGGATTTGAAACCAGATCCCAATAACATTATCTGGGTGTCTGGATTAATAGCCCACGATAATACCACTCAGCCATCTCCTCCCCAAATGGGTGTTAGCAAATGGCTAAGTTGTCTTCTGCCACTGCAGGGACCTGAAGACCAACTGAAAATTCCAAATGGGTTTCTGACATTAGCACTTCGAGGCCAATTTTTGAGTTGACTGCCCATTGCTCCCACCCACCTCTGAGAAACTGATTTGTTGGCTCGATGGAGTGAAGAAGTGGACATGCCCGGCTTGTGATACAAAGTTGTACACCTGTCTGCTTCCACTTTCACTTAAAAATGCATGCCCTGAGTTTCAGAAAAAGTTATGCATTTGCCGCAGAATGCATTGACTGTGGATAATAGATAACATCTTAAATTACTTGTTATTATGAAAGGGTTTAATAAGTTTACTTGTTGGGAGGATTAAATCAAGAGGCCATAGATAGAAGATAGTTCTAATAAATTCAATAGGAATATCAGGAGTAATTTTTTTATCCATGATGTGGTTAGAATGGGGAACATGCTTTTGCAGGGATGGTTGAGGCAAATAGCATGGATTCACTTAAGGGAAAGCTGGATAATTAAATAAGGCAGAAAGAAATAGAAGAATATACAGATAGGGTCAGATGAAACATAGAACGAGGGGGCACGTGGAGAGCATAAACACTGGAGAGGACCACCTACAATGAATAGTCTATTTTTCTGTAGTTCATTCAATTAAATTATTTATAAGCAAGGTACTTAGGGCTGCACTGAGCAAAATATATATATTCTTATTTAACAGTCCTGATCCTCTATTGCCAGACATTCAATATTGTCTTGCGTGCAGAGAATGCTCCTGGCATTAAAAAATAGCACAGTGACTTTAAATAATTTACAGCTGTAAATAGGACCTATGGTCTCCAGCTCATATCTAATCAATCTGGATCTGTTAGCCTATAATTAAAGGGATCACCTTTTGGCCTATTTCTGATTGATTTTTTCCAAAGCTATACACACTTACTGACAATTCCCTAAACGATTTCCTTCGTGACTGCATGAAACTGAGCTAGACAGGCCATGTATAATAGGAAGCAAATGGATTTTTTTTTTGAAGGATGTCCGTCTAACAGCCTCTCAGGAAGCTTCCACAATTGGAGCTGAAATGGGAGTGAGGGGGGGTGTTGGACGGGAAGGGTCACCAACCCCTTCAGGACTGTCCTGGAATCTCCAGGAGGTAAGGGTCAATCACCTGAAAACTTGCTGCTGCAAGCAATCCGGCAGCCAAATCAGAGGGGCGTGGAAAAGTTCATTTATGAGCTATTAAAATGTGGGAGAAGGAAAGAAATTGCTGCTTAACTGGATGGAGCAGTTGATAATGTGGCCCAAACTCCAGGAGTATGTTAAACCAGAGCTGACTACCTTACGTGGAGTAGGAGGTGACAATCTTTATATCTATGTTTGACGATCCAGTACCACAATCCAGCTAACGTTAACCATAATGGGGCCTAGTTGGCAAATACTTATAAATATGTATTTTATGTGCAGCCCAATGATACAAGTTCTATGAGCAAAGGCGTCACCATTAACAAATCTAATATGTTTCGAAATACAACGTTGAGTATTTTAACTTCAAACACAAAAGCAACAAAGGGGAAAAGAAAACACAGCAACAATATTGAGTTGAAGCTTTGAATTCCGGTCAGATCTTATCATTCAATCACAGTCAATAGGAGGGAAAGCTTCACCCCAAAACCCTAGCAACAACATTCAGCCTATCAGGTCTCACTGCCTTCTGCAGCTTTCACCTCATCAGCTGAACTTCAAGTAGGTCAGACTGGATTCTAATGGCTCCATGGCTGACTGACGCTATCGGTCGTGTCTGTATGCCTTTGCCCCGAAGTAACCTCAATTGCCTGGTGACACAATGACATACTGCTCTGTTAGAGCGCAGTCAAACTGCAGCTACATTATTCTGCCTCGGGCATCACTTGCCAGACCTGGGTGTCTCTGGAGGGGCAGCATCAATCAGGCAGCTATTCACATGCATAAGTGGCTTCAGCACAAGAGCTGCCTTCATTAATGACCAGCTGTTTGAGCTAATATCCAAACAAAATAATGTCCTCTACCCTTTCTGACATTACATGCCATTCACATCTGTCAGGTTATGCTCATTGACTTAATAGAGAGCTGCAAATTAAAAGCAATTCAGCATGGCAACTGCTTAAATGTCCCTACAGTCTGGCATTTATGTTATAGGTGCACTTGCATTTAAATAGTGCCTTTCAAGACCTCAGCATAATCCCAAAGCACCCAACACTCAATGAAGTACTCTTGAAGCATAGTCATTAATAACATATAAAATAGAACAGGCAGTTTGTGCACAGCAAGCTCCCATAAACAGAAATGTGGTGGCAGCCAGATAATTTGTTAGTGTAATGCTGATTGAGGGATAACTGGAAAGAAATGCCCATGTTCTTGTTCAAAGTGCATGGGATCTTTTACTGAAAAGGCAGACAGTGACTCCAATTAATGTTATATCTTGCACTTCCCACTGTGCTACCTTCTCTAGCGCTGCATTGAAGGGTCAGTGAAGACGTTTTGTTCAAGTCTTCTGAGTGAGACTTAGTGACAAACTTTAGACTCAGAGGTGAGAATGCTGCATCTGGAGCCACAGCTAACATGATAAATAATTCTCAATACTTTTACGCATGCTATTACCTAGCATGTTCATGTTGGAGTTGGTGTAGAGTTCAAAAAAACTGCAGGAGTTCTCCTGTCATTGAAATAGGAGTGGTATTCCCTAATCCAGTCACACATTTGGTTAGATCATGGCTGATCTGTAACTTAACTCCATTTCCCCACTATTACCCTTAAATCTCTTACCCAGCAAAAATCTTTTAATCTCATTCTTGAGCTGTCCTAACCTCAATAGCTTTTCTTGTGTAAGAGAATTCGAGTTTTCTAATACCCTGTGTAATGAATAAGTGTTTCCCAATATCACCCAGAATTGCTCACCTTTAATTTAAAGGCTATGCTTTCTACATGATGGAACGATTAGTCAATCTAATAAATAAAATGGCAAGATTCAGCTGAACCCAGAACAAAACATGGTGCAGCGTAGAGTGAATGACAGAGCTACCTGATTGAAAAGTGAATGATCTTGTTTGTTTTTGGTTAGGTTTAATGGTCCTCTCCTGCCTTTAAGTCAGAAGCTTGTAGGTTAAACCAGCACATAAACTCGACTGACACTCCATTATGAAACTGAGGGTGCATCACATGCTGGAAGCACTGTCTTTCACATAAGGCAATGTACCAATGTCTCACCCACTAATTCTGCTGTACAGAAAGAGACCATGACATCTATTGAAGATGGGTAGAGGAATTATTTTAATGCTCTGGGCAACATTTCTTGCTCAACAATTATATTATAAATCACATACAGCTGTTGTGGAATCTTGGATGCTGCCTGAATTGCTGTGCTCTTCCAGCACCACTGATCCAGAATCTGGTTTCCAGCATCTGCAGTCATTGTTTTTACCTTGTTGTGGAATCCTGTTAAACTCAGAACTGGTCATCACATTGACTTGCTTGGCATTTCTTTGGCTGTGAAATCGTTTGGGACATTTTGAAAATTTGACAAGTTATTTCCATTTTACCTTTGTTCATTAGTGCATGAACATTGTGAGAAAGCAAAGTAGGAAAATAAATTCTATTGTAACATCCAGACTTTTGGCATTCAGTCTACATTTTAGAAATTTTGAACAGGCCTGCCTTAATTTGCTTCTCAATCTGGTGTTATTTTTGTGATAATAGGAAATAGTTTTATCAGGATCTTTTTGTCCTTTTATGGGCAAGACTCTGTTTCAACATTACTTTCTCAGGCAGAATAGTTAATTCCATTACAGTCTGAAGCTTTTACCATTGAGCAGAGATTGGCCAGCTGAGCTGGACCATAATTCAGTTCTGGCTAACTCCCTGACTCAGTTCAAATACAACCTGAATGGACCCACAGAATCTCCCTTGCAGACAGTGTACCCAAATTACAGTGATGTCAATGTGCAACTCCTCTCCTTAAGAATATCCCACTGCTTTTCTCCTCCAGTACTATTCAGGTCCTAAGCACAAGAATTCCTTTCCTAAAGGTCATGCTTTTCTCACTGTCTTTCTTTTACGTACATCAGTATTAACCACAACTGACATTTATGCAATGTTTTTTGTTGGAGTGAAATTTTCTGAGAGGGTTTTGCAAGAGTATTACCTGACAAACTTTGGCACTGAGTCATGTCAAAAGAGATTGGGACATGTGTCTAAAAGCTTGTTTCAAGGGGCAAGTTTTCAGGTGGACATAAAGGAGGAGAGACAGGTAAGGATGCAAAGAGGTTAGGAAGGAAATTTCAGAGCCTACGGCCTAGATAGCAGAACGCACACTTGCAAATGGCGGTATGAAGGAAACTGAAGAGCGAAACGAGGCTAGAGTTAGAGGAATGCAGAAGTCTCATAGGGTTGTCAGGTTGCCCATGGCAACTATGAGTAACACCACCATCAAGCTAGTTTCTTACTTTAAAACACAAAAGCAATTGGGCACTACTATTGTTCAAGTAATTTGTATAGTGGCCAGTTGATTCCTACAGGTCAACAAACAGACCACTAACAGATCAGGAATAATTCCAGCTGTGGTGAATTAGCAGAACGGAGTTGGAGCAAGGATTGGTGTGCTACATCAAGCCCAGAATCTCTAGCTTAAACGGTTGGTGCGTCCAGCAAACAATGTTTCCAGAATCTGAGTGATACCTAGCGGTCCCTAATGGAAGTACATGGATAGGTGGATGTCAGGCCTGGATGGGATTGGTCACAGAGAGCAACTCATCTTCCATCAAATAGCCTTTTGACCTACACACTCCATCATCACAAATAAGGTTAATCTATGGGACGGTTGTCAATGGAACTACATATCAATCATATTTTAATTACGCACACTATTTCAGTTTCTCATGAACTAATTAATGTCGAGGTGCCTTTCTCACAGTTGCTATTAGCTGGTGGCCATTTTGTGATGGGGGAAAAAACGGATGCCATTTTAATCAGTCAAATAAAACATCCAGTCAGCATCATGAGCATAGATCATAGCCCAGGATCACCTAAGGACATATCGAATTTTTAATTCCAGTATGTGTTTTTAAAAGAGGGCTGATACCGTTCAGACGTCTGATGTAAATTCAGTAGCTAGTTCAGAGTCTGAATTAGAAACCTGAAATAATGTACCTGTTCAAAGTCAGAAACAGATTCAACTGGAAAGAGTGAAAGGAAGAAATAACAACATGCTGACTTCGAGGGAGTCTCTCACTGCAGACACATTTGTGATTTAACCATCCAGGCATTTACAAAAATGGGGTTAAAATCGAGCTTTAACCATGGACTGTGCTTGGCCTGCTATCCTAATGTGTGGAAAGGGTAAAGACACTTTCTCATTCTGAATGTTGTTAGCCAGTCACCGTCAAAGCAAGCCAGGACTAAAGAATGTCCATCAACTTGCAAAGTCAGGTATCTCAAAATCAATTGTACAACTATCAATGCTAGTGTGACCGATAACATCCACTGCAATGTTCTCACATCAACTCTTAAATGGCTCAGATCAGATATCTTTATTTTAACTTTTATTGGCCTCTAAGTTTGTCCTAATCTGTATCTGTTGTGTTAATGTTTCTTTCTTGCTTTTTGTAACAAACAAACTCACTCTTGTTAACTCAAGAAAGCCTGGTTAAATTGGCCCCTTTTAAAACACAAATTAGTTTAGTCTGGAAGGAAGGTATCACAAGGGAAGGGGATCCTTTATAAATAAGCTTGTTGTGACAAAGCGAGAGAGAAGGGGAATAAAAAAAGGGAGACAGTTTATCCCTTCCCACTGCGGGGCTCAACAATTTAGGGTATTTTGTCTGGAACCTCAGCAAATTGGAGAACTTTGGTCAGCAAGTGTACGCAATATAAGAAGTCGTCACTTAGATTGAGGGAGGGAGTGAGCTAATGGAGAAAATACATGAGGGAGGAAGGTTTGGACGTGATGCTGGTAACCACATTATGCCGACAAAGCCCACCTGCTTTTGAGACTATGGCAGTAACCAGAGGAAAACTGGTTGCGGTGACAATTCTGTGGCAAAGATATTTAGTCTTGTCAATACATTAGCAGCAGAATTTTCATCCATCCCTGCCATACGTTTATGCATATGCAGGTGTGATTTGTCTTTCTTGTTTACCGCACAGAGATATATTATTTGTCTGCAGTCACATTTGTCCTGATAGAATTTAGCAATCAGGTTGCCAAGTGCAGTCAGACATATTCCTGGACATTTCATCACAAGAATTCCAACCACCAGCTTACCTTTGCCAAACAGCTATCTCAGATATTTTTACCATTAAGAAACAGAAGTAGTCAAAGAAAAAAAAAGTGAAATTATGGCACCATATAGTTTAATGCTCTGTTGATTTTTATGTCGGTTGTTGCTTGCTGCAGTAGGAGATTAATCTTGAATTCCTGCTCAGGGACTCCAGCGCAATCTGAGGTTGGCAGCTCTATTTTTGCATCGTCTACACTTTTGATGTTGGAAATGTGCAGTTCTGAAAGGTTGTCAACAGGGGGGGATGACCATTTCCATTGCACTCTTTCTGCAGCCTTCATTTGCCAACCTCATGCATTTCTTACAAGAGAACTGCCAGTGGTTGTGTATATGGTCATTAGGAAAGTAGTTGTGCTCTAATGCACATAGCTCTTTGCTGAGCTCAACACTCCTGAACTCCAAACAGATTATATTCCCCTTTTGAGTTTGTGGCGCAAGGTTATTAGAACCTCTCCACAGGAATGCCTTTCCAACAGCTGGACAAACAAAATCCAAGAGCACACAGGGCTGTCTTTGTGGCACTGGATGAGTCTTTTTTCAGGAAAGCCCAGTCAGGCATTTCTCCAGTCACCTCACCCTCCCTTTTGAAGAAATATCATCAGGAAAACATTAGGCCTCGAAGGGGGAGGGGGCTTGATAAACCAGGCGGTACAGCCAATTCGATGGAAGAGTGAAAATTGGACATGTATCTGCGGAAATATTGACAATTTCTAATATTTTTTATTTTATTTCAGAAGGTTTCTATGAGATGGATCCTTTGCGGTCTCAGCAAATCTCATGCATAATTCAGAGCCTCAGAAAGCAATTTCTGCACTGAGGGGTTAAATATGCTTCACACTTTTAATCATTCAGCCAACAATGATGTTTGTTTTCAGTCAAAGGAAACAACATTAAAAGGTTAATAGTTGTCCCCCTGCTTTTCATCGAGGCTGTTCCATCACACCGTATGCCACAATAACTTGGATTTATATAGCACCTTTAATGTAATAAAACACCCCAAAGTGCTTCACAGAAGTACTATTTGACAAAACTTGGCACCAAATCAAAAAGGAACCAATAGATAAAGACTCAGTCGGAGGTAGGTTTTAAACAACATCTGTAAGGAGAAAAGGTAAGCCCTGTAACAAGGTCATTGCAAAGCTTCAGCTAGGTAGCTAAATACGCATGTATATTACAAACCCAAACTATAAACTGTGTCTGACCAACGCTTCTGCAGTATGACACTGTTCACTGTACAACTGGTTTGAAATGATCCAAACCGCAAGACAATTGGCCTCACCCAAGGCACCAGCATAGTTTGCAAAGATCCTGCCAAACATACAACTTAGTCTGGTGGTGCTCCCTATAGATTCATGCAATGTTTGTTGATTCTGGTACAGCCTGTAGGTTATGATGTGTGTCCTGTAGATTTGAATATGGCCGCGAGATTTTAGTGCTGCCTGTATATTCACCGACTCTCTGGAGAGCAGTGAAGCGAAGAAATGAAAGCCAGCAGTCAGGTGGAGAGGCATATTTCTTAAACATCCGCCCGGACTGGTGATCACTCCGCATACATCTCGTCAATTCGTCTCCAGCTAAAAAGCCCCATCACGTCACGCTGATCCCTACACCACTCTACATCCACACTCTCATTTTAATCTCTGGCAAGTGATGCTGCCTCATATCCCCTGACACTTTAGTCACATGTTTCATTTGTCAGTACTCCTGCCATTCCATGATCCCAGCTGACAAAAGCAGATATCAGTGTCATTCTCTGACCTCACCGGAGATCAGCTTTAATTGAATCAGAGCAGTGAGCAGCAAGATCCGGCATCAAACTTACAGGCAAGATGTTTTGAAAAGTAAGCCAAAGATAACTGATACCAATCACGTAAGCCATTTGATGAGGTGTGCTGGGCAAGGTAACAAAACATTATGCAAGCAAAGTAAAATGTTTTTAAATTGTAGATAATCTTTTTTATATCCGCAACGGAAGACAGATTTTCTTCCCACGGATTGCACAACTCTTCAGAGCACCAAAGCCCATGTGGCACAGCAAGAGCCAAAAGTCACATGAGCAAACAGTCAGATGGTTATGATGATGGTAATGGGGGCAACTGTTTTATCAGAAAGAAGCCAGTGATGCACATCACAATCTCTGGTACACAGAGGACATTTGTTTCTTTGTCCTTTTCCCTTTAAAACAATGCAGTGTTCAAGAGGCACCCTGGATGCTGTTCCTCAAATATGAGCTTGATGGCAGCAATATTACTTTGTAGGTGACACCACCAGTGGTTGAGCGCGCAGACAAGGCTGGAGGACTCTTGTTTATTCACCTGCGAACGGTTTGACCTCACGGTTGCACGACACGATCAGGAAGTCATTTTTTTTTCCACACCCGCCCAGCACTGTAAACAAAGTTGCCGTTTGACTGTAGTCCAGATGCTTGAACAAGGTCACAGAACGAGATTGTGTGAATGACAAAGGCAGTTTCTCACAGCAGGCACCTTGCAGTGCTGAAACTCGGAAGTCATGCACATACTTCAAGACTGTTCATCTCAGCTTCAATTTGATAAGATGATTGAGGTTGGGGAGGAGGGGCAGAATAGTGGCACATTGAGTCTGGCACATTGCCAGTGCATCTGTGGTGGCAATCATAATGCTTAATGAGTGCTATTCAAGATAACTAGCTTTTATAGGCATCTATCGTTGTCTTATTCATCGATAAATGAAAGAAGATAGGAAGACTATTCTGTCTCACAATGCGTTTTCAGAATTAACTGCTTGTAAACCAAATTTCTCCTGGAGCTTTCAATAACGTTACACAGCTCAGCGGTTCCACCTCACATCATGGGGAACACCGATGGTGATTTTTTTTCTCTCTTCCCGAGGAGATCAACATCTTTTTTCTCTATCCTCAGGGAGGATGATCACAGCATGTTACGTTTTCAGCATGAGCACATTTCCTGAGGCTTTTCCTGCCTTGGCAAAAAAAAACATGGAAGAGAAATGTCATTGGACCGCACAGATTAAGGGAAAAATAATACAAATAGCTGGGCATTTTGGTTTTAACCCTGTGCTGCTTGGAGCCATAATTCAGTAGCCTTCTTAATATATGACTCAATAGTAACATCCCAAAGAAGTCACTGTAAAACGTGAGTAGGCTCATACAGAAAACCGAGAAGTTAATGTGTTAGGAATCTTAAGATGCATGATCTAAAAATGAATGCTGGCTAGATTTAACATTTGTTTGTTTTGATGCACATTCCTGCACTATTCCCTTAAAGATAAGCAACACCATCCTGACCACGCCAGGAATGTTCTCAGAGTGGTCTGTGAAGTATTAATTTTATTTAGCCCGTATATCATCCCCTTTTAGTTTAGTTTGTGAGTGCTTAATTTTACAAGTAACCAGTTGCACAGCTTTAGAATAAAACAAGATAATGGGCTAATTTATTGCAAAAGTACCGCTGCAGTTATTCAAGTAAGAACAACAAGAGTATTAACTAAAAATACGTACACAACAATTGAAAGTAGATAAGGATGAATGATATATCTAACAATGAGCCTGAGATCAGCTTCTAAGATTATTAATGGCATGTTACTTCCCTAAAAGTTCTCTTTCTAAAATAACACCTTGAACCCAGGATTTAGAGTTGCGATGGCTGCAATGTTGAATCATTGGAGATTGCTCCCATGAGTGGACTGAATGGAATATCTTCAGAGTGAGTGAAGGTTCCTTCACTGCAGAACTGGACTCTTTCCTCTTCATGTTGAGAAACAGTGACTGCTCTAAAATGTTCCCTCATGCTGTCTGCATAAAATGGTTGCTCACAGCCAGACTTTATACAGTTAAAACTTAAAATGGCTGCTATACCAAAGCTGTCAAAACATGTTTCCATATTGGATACTCAATAAAAAAACGAAAGAACTATGAATGCAGGAAATTTCCCAGCAGCCATTCCAGTAAGGCCTGAGGGCTTTGGAAGGTGACAGGAGCCTAGGAATTCTCTTCTATCATGTCCAATAGGTATGCGCCATGGCAGCTGCATTATATCTAGCTCAGACCTCCAAAATCTGGCATTGAGGGTCACATATAGTTTGAACTTTCTTCTTATTAATTCACAGAATGTGGGTGTTGCTGGCCAGGCCAGTTTTATTACCCATCCCTAATTTCCCAGAGTACAGTTAAGAGTCAACAGCATCGCTGCCAGTCTGGAGTCACATGTGTGCCAGACCAGGTGAGGATGACAGTTTCTTTCCCTAAAGGGCATTCTTGATCCAGGTGGGTTTCTCCCCAACAATCAACCATGCTTTCATGATCCAGATTAATTAATTCCAGATTAATTTTTATTGAATTCAAATTTAATGGCTCATCACATCCTCAAGCTGCGCCTGCACTGTGTGTCCTTGGGGTTCGGAGGATGCCAGCAAGGCGTATAGATGCAGAGTTGCATTATTTTGCCTCCAATTGCATGGAGAATCCTCACCCGCTACTTCTTCCTCTGGAGACTATCTGACAGCCACTGAGAGGTACTAAGCTTTCGAGCATCATTGCTCTCTTCTTTGATGCATTTGCCACAATGCCACAAGGGGCTCCAGCCATTGCAATGTTCATGTCAGATGAGTTAGTAGGTAACCTCTGCAGAATGTCAGAAATAGAACATCATACATGATTGGTACTCCTGAGCCCTCCCATCAATCACAAGTGAGATGGAATGATATGTGTCACACAGTCCAACATGCATCAAGGTCAATGTCATGATAAGGAGCTCTGAGGTATGTAGCCTTCTCCAAATGTACTCTGCACAATAAAAGCATTCATTTTTATTCACTTGGAAGGGAGAGGAATTCTGCCAGTAGGCTACATAACCCTCATGCATGCCACCCCCCCAAAAAAGGTATCTTTGCATATCATAGACCATGTCCTTGTATACTTATAGCACTGTGTATGCATGTGTCAGCTGTAAAGCATTGTCTTCAAGTGATAACATGGATTTTGGAAATACAAGCCTAGGTGATGCTTTTCAGTGAGTTTATCTGATTATCTTCTTGTCATCTCAGCTAAGCAAATATAATTAGTGCAAACAATGTAATGGTCATGATTTCTCGAGTCCCTAATTTGTCATGTTCATTCTTGAACAACGGGTGGCCTGCTGGTGAAGTGGAACTAGATGCCAGATGGTTGGCGATACTGAATCAGTGGATGCTCAATTCATTAACCCTAGGAGAGCTTCACATCCAAAGAATTCAACTCGGCCCCAGAAGGGAAAAACAGTTAGTTACTCAGTGCACTCTGCATGTGTAGCAGACATTTTCACTTGTTATCGCACAGCTAACTTTGGATTGGAGAAGGCAAGGTTTCAGCTTTACGTCCTCGCAAATGCCATAAACGCAGTATGATCCACCGATCTGTCACATTCCCTTTTACCTTGCTCTCCACGTATCCCTAAAGACCTTTCAGCCTCCCTCCATTTCTGTACACTCTCTTTGTGTCCTCAGAGCCCATGGCTTTGCAAATTGCCAGGCCTTACACTCAGGGTGAAAATGACCTGTGAACCCTTTGCTGGCACATGTGGTAAGAATGGCATCAACACAGCATAGTGCCTTAGAGTGGCATGTTCACCCCTTGACTTTTCATTGCTGCCGCTGACACAAGCTGCCTGCCTCTCCTTCTGCACAAAGAGACAAGGGAAGCTACAGAGGCAAACAGTCTCCAAATAACACAAACTGAATGAGCAACACAAGGAGTAGCTACAGCTCTAAGATGCGTCCTCTTTAGGTGCATGTATGAGCCTGTATACATGACCTGGCAGGACATGCAGGTGCTAGACATCCCTAAGCTTCTAAATAATGAAGAGTTGAAGTGGTGTGAGAGTTGGAGCAAGGGAAGTCATCATGAGCTAGTGAGACAAGTCGTTTGCTAATACTGACTCACATGAATGGGGAGGATGGCGTCTATGGAGCACACATAGAGTCATAGAGGTGTACAGCATGGAAACAAACTCTTCGGTCCAACCTGTCCATGCCGACCAGATATCCCAACCTAATCTAGTCCCACATGCCAGCACCCAGCCCATATCCCTCCAAACCCTTCCTATTCATATACCCATCCAGATTCCTTTAATATGTTGCAATTGTACCAGCCTCCACCACTTCCTCTGGCAACTCATTCCATACACTACCACCCCCTGTGTGAAAAGGTTGCCCCTTAGGTCTTTTTTAGATCTTTCCCCTCTCACCCTAAACCATGCCCTCTAGTTCTAGGCTCTCCCACCCCAGGGAAAAGACTTTGTCTATTTATCCTATCCATGCCCCTCATAATTTTGTAAACCTCTATATAGTCACTCCTCAGCCTCCAATGCTCCGGGAAAACAGCCCCAGCCTATTCAATGTCTCCCTATATTCAAATCCTCCAACCCTGGCAACGTCCTTGTAAATCTTTTTTGAACCCTTTCAAGTTTCACACATCTTTCCGATAGGGGAAGGAGACCAGAATTGCACGCAATATTCCAACAGTGGCCTAACCAATGTAACCAATGTCCTCACCCAGGCGAAGACAGAATAGAATGAAGGCAAGGTCAAGCAATGGCCTAGCTGTCAGGGAGCTGGGAACTTTGGGAATTTGTGCTGTCCAGTTTGTAGGAGAAGAGGAGGGGATTCAGAAGTGACACAGTAAAGCGTTGAGTTTGGATTTTGAAGCGATATAAATGCAAGGAAATAAGATAGGTGGCACTACACAGTGAGATTCTAGGTTAATGTTTAAAACTAGAGGGAAAAATCTGAAAATATTTTCTTGGCATGCAGATCCTGATTTTTCAGTGTCGCCATGTTTTTCTAACTCCTTTGCTATTGCCCATATCACTCCAGGGAGGGATAAATTCTTCCAGGTGGTATAAGTACACATTCATGACCAATACACTAATTTATCCATTATCAGCTCTCAGTTTGACTGGTAAACTCTTCAAACCAGCTTCTTTTTTTGTTAATTAGATAATCATGTATATCTCAAAAACACAGAATAGTACATAACAGCAAACAAAGCCATTTGGCCGACCATTCCTCTGCCAGTTCTTTGAAAATTGTAGGGGTAAAAACAATGACTGCAGATGCTGGAAACCAGATTCTGGATTAGTGGTGCTGGAAGAGCACAGCAGTTCAGGCAGCATCCAAAGAGCAGTGAAATCGACGTTTCGGGCAAAAGCCCTTCATCGGGAAATTGAAAATTGTATCCTATTAGTCTGATTGCCTGACTCTTTCCTCATAGCTCTGAATGAATTTCCCTTTTGAGTATTTATCCAATGCCCTTTTGGAAGACACTATTGAACTTGCTGCCACCATCCTTTCAGATAGAGCTTCCTGGAACTCAGGAAAAAAAAATCCTTACCTTGCCTCTGGTTCTTTATCCAATTGTGGTAAATTTCCATCCTCTCATTATCAATCCCTATACAATTTCTCCCTGTCAAATCCATCAATATCCTTCATAATTTGGGATATTCCTCTGTTAAGTACCAGCTTCTAATTTTCTAGAGTGTGGGAGCAATAAATGACTCCATAACTCTGATCGAATTTCTTACATTACAACAATAACTACTGTTGACCTGTGAACTGATCTAGCCTTTATATTGTACAAAGCATTCAGATAAATGGGGACGGTACAAAAATGAATCGCAAGGAAGATTCCAGAATGTGATAATACACATATCCGGAAAGACTGGGACTCTTATGTCTCTGAAAATAATGTGCAACATGATAGAAG
Organism: Chiloscyllium plagiosum; assembly: GCF_004010195.1. Classification (NCBI taxonomy): domain Eukaryota; kingdom Metazoa; phylum Chordata; class Chondrichthyes; order Orectolobiformes; family Hemiscylliidae; genus Chiloscyllium; species Chiloscyllium plagiosum. Next base: position 13,507,466 of record NC_057738.1, on the reverse strand, counting down.
TTTTTAGGATATTGAAAAGGTTTGTTTCGTAGTCTGTGGAGCGTAAGTGTCATATTGTTCAACTAAATAATCTATTTTTGTTCCATACATTAATTCAATGTAATTCAATGTAAATTCAACATTTTGGCTGTAGTTTGGTTGGCAATACACTAATTGGATGGGCTGGTTTATGATGTTGAGTGACACCAACAACATGGGTTTAGTTCATACACTGGCTGAGGTCACCATGAAGAGCTCATGTTCTTGACTTCACCCCTTCCCTAAGGCTTGGTGACCCTCAGGTTAAATGCACCACCAGTCCTCTCTCTCTCTAATCAAAGAGAATCTCTGGGTCTATGAGACTTTACCACTCTTGCCTGAGTCAGGTGGCTGTGGGGTTCAACTTCCAGTCCAGAGTCTTGAACCAGGCTGACACTCCTGCATGGTACTGGAGGAATGTTACAGTGTTAGAGATGATGTGAAATGTTAAGCTGAGACCCACTCCTCACTCTCAGGTGCATGTAAAGAGATTTCATGACGTTACTACAAAGAAGAATAGGCCTGTTCTCCCGGTCATCCTGGCAATATTTATCCTCAAACAGGATTACTAAAATGGATTAACTAGTTATTATCACAATGCAGTTTGTGGGGCAATGCTGCCTCCCTTGCTTTACATCAGCCACGACACTTGAAGAAGTTGTAAAATACCAGGTGACTTTGTGGAATATGATGTATGGATTGTTTTAATAAACGTGTCATTACATACACAAGCTGCGGGTGTCTCTGACAATGCCTGTATTTATTGGCTATACTTAATTTCCTTTGATATAGTGGTGGTGACCCGCACTTTATTGGCTGCCGTCTGTGAGTTGAAGGTGTACTCACATTGTTGTTTGAAAGGGAGTTCAAGGTTTTCATCTTGAATCGGGGGAGCAGCAAAATACTTCTAAATAAAGATGGTTGTTAAAGGGAACCTGGAACTTGTCCCCATATGCCACTTGTCCTTTCGGATGGTAGAGTTCATGGGGTCTAGGAGGTTGCAAAAGAAGCCTTGATAAATTGCTGTAGTACATTTGCAGATAGTAAACATGCTAACCACAGTGTGCTGATTGTGGAGAGAATGAATATTTACCATGACAAATGCAAGGTCTTTAATACAGAAGTCTATTGCAAGGTCATTCCTGATCGACAGAAATGACTAACATCATGCTACATTTAGGAGAAGTTACTATTTGTTTACAATCAACTGATTAAATGATTCATAAGCATGTGATCTGCTGTTTTGTAGAGACTGCACATATTTACCAGTTCCAGTCAATAGTTTGCCACAGGACGCATTGTTTAGCAAACATACAGTGTTATTGGAAAATATGCCATAAACTAGTTTACAGTTGCCTTAATGGTTATGCAACAAAGATAGTTGTCTATAATTGACAAGGAATGTCTAGTGGGAGTGAGTCTGGTTCAAAACAACTTCCCAGCATCAGGGGAGCTAACAGGCAACAGCTGGAGGGAATTCAAAACTGGGTGTGTCCCGTTCCTCTGGACGTTGAGGATATGTATTCCATATTCGGGAAGAGGTATGATTCAAAGTTTTGCTTTGTATGTCAATGTGGGTCAGTACTGGAACAAAGCACCAAAGAGTGTGCGCGTGCTGACTGAGAAAGCAACTTTGCTGCAGCTGCCAGTCTGGCCCTGTTGGCAGCACTCTCACATCTGAATCCAGGATTCTGGATCAAGTCCTATGTTGGCTTTCATGGCAGTAGAGACAGTGCTGCATTGTCCTGAAATCTTGTCTTTTGGATGGGATGTTAAACCTTGTTATTTCTCATCTTCATGCTCAGAAGGGCATAAAAGAGCTTCTGAGCTCATGACACTATTCAAAAAGGGCACTGGAGTTCATGTGCTCCCTCAGGCCAACAAATCTTTCCTTAATGTCAGTCGTCCCGAGCAACTCTGTGCTCTATGGTCTGTTGCCTGGGATGCACACTGAGACAAATGTCAACCCGTCTGGAGGACCATCAACAAAGATGCTCTTTGAGTCATAGAGTCATAGAGATGTACAACACAGAAACAGACCCTTCGGTCCATCTTGTCCATGCCGCCCAGATATCCCAACCCAATCTAGTCCCACCTGTCAGCACCTGGACCATATCCCTCCAAACCCTTCCTAATCATATAGGTAAAAATAATGACTGCAGATGCTGGAAACCAGATTTTGGATTAGTGGTGCTGGAAGAGCACAGCAGTTTGGCGAGCATCCAAGGAGCAGCGAAATCGACATTATTGGCAAAAGCCCTTCATCAGGAATAAAGGCAGAGAGCCTGAAGCGTGGAGAGATAAGCTAGAGGAGGGTGGGGAATGGCCTGATTCCATACTAATAGGTTACCTGGTCATGGAAATACAAAGTTAAAAATAGGTACAATAGGTGAGTGGGGGAGGGGATGAAGGTGACTGGTCAGGGTGGAGTGGATAGGTGGAAAAGAAGATAGGCAGGTAGGACAAGTCATGGGGACAGTGCTGAGCTGGAAGTTTGGAACTGGGGTGAGGTGGGGGAAGGGGAAATGAGGAAACTGTTGAAGTCCACATTGATGCCCTGGGGTTGAAGTGTTCCGAGGCAGAAGATGAGGCGTTCTTCCTCCAGGTGTCTGGTGGTGAGGGAGCGGCGGTGAAGGAGGCCCAGCACCTCCATATTCTCGGCAGAGTGGGAGGGGGAGTTGAAATGTTGGGCCACGGGGCGGTTTGGTTGATTGGTGCGGGTGTCTCGGAGATGTTCCCTAAAGCGCTCTGCTAGGAGGCATCCAGTCTCCCCAATGTAGAGGAGACCGCATTGGGAGCAACGGATACAATAGATGATATTAGAGGATGTGCAGGTAAAATTTTGATGGATGTGGAAGGCTCCTTTAGGGCCTTGGATGGAGGTGAGGGAGGAGGTGTGGGCGCAGGTTTTGCAGTTCCTGCGGTGTCCTAATCATATACCCATCCAGATGCCTTTTAAATGTTGCAAATGTACTAGCCTCTACCACTTCCTCTGGCAGCTCATTCCATACACGTACTACCCTGTGTGTGATAAGGTTGCCCCTTAAGTCTCTTTTATATCTTTCCCCTCTCACCCTAAACCTATATCCTCTAGATTACATTACATTACATTACAGTGTGGAAACAGGCCCTTCGGCCCAACAAGTCCACACCGACCCGCCAAAGCGAAACCCACCCATACCCCTACATTTACCCCTTACCTAACACTACGGGCAATTTAGTATGGCCAATTCACCTGACCCTGCACATCTTTGGACTGTGGGAGGAAACCGGAGCACCCGGAGGAAACCCACGCAGACACAGGGAGAACGTGCAAACTCCACACAGTCAGTCGCCTGAGGCGGGAATTGAACCCGGGTCTCAGGCGCTGTGAGGCAGCAGTGCTAACTACTGTGCCACCGTTCTAGTTCTGGACTTGTCCACCCAGGGAAAAGACTTTGTCTATTTATCCTATCCATGTCACTTATGATTTTATAAACCTCTATAAGGTCACACCTCAGCCTCCGATGCTCCAGGGAACACAGCCCCAGCCTGTTCAACCTCTCCCTATCGCTCAAATCCTCCAAACCTGGCAACATCCTTGTAAATCTTTTCTGAACCCTTTCAAGTTTTACAACCTCTTTCTGATTGGAATGAGACCAGAATTGCATGCAATATTCTAACAGTGGCTTAACCAATGTCCTGTACAGCTGCATCATGACCTCCCAACTGCTGTACTCAATACTCTGACCAATAAAGGAAAGCATACTAAACGCCTTCTTCACTATCCTATCTACCTGCGACTCCACTTTCAAGGAGCTATAAACCTGCATTCCAAGGTCTCTTTGTTCAAAAACACTCTCTAGGACCTTATCATTAAGTGTATAAGTCCTGCTAAGATTTGCTTTCCCAAAATGCAGCACCTCACATTTATCTAAATTAAACTCTCAGCCCATTGGCCCATCTGATCAAGATCCTGTTGTAATCTGAGGTAACCTTCTTCACTGTCTTTGGTCTGCCTGAAACTTGGTGATCTTCCAGAGCAAGGAGTTGTCCCTGACCAAAAGCTGCAGACTGGCACAAAGAACAAAACAGCACTGGAACAGGCCCTTCAGCCCTCCAAGCCTGCTCCAACAACTTTGCCCTTCCAAATTAAAACTTACTTACAGGATCCGTATCCCTCTATTCCCTTCCTATTCGTGTATTTGTCCAGGTCCTTCTTGAATGCTACTATTGTATCTGCTTCCACCACCTCCTCTGGCAGCGTGTTCCAGCCAATCACCACCCTTTGTGTGAAAAATGTGCCTGGCACATCTCTATTGAACATTTCACCGCACACTCACAGACACACATGCACAGACACAGACACACACACATGTACAGATACACACACACACGCATGCACAGACACACATGCGCACAGACACACACACATGCACAGACACACACACACGCACACAGACACACAAACACACACACACACCCTTGAACCCATGTCCCCTTGTAATTAACCCCTCCACCCTGGGAAAAAGCTTCATACTTTCCAAGGTCCAAGACTAGATTCTGAGGGATGCACTGAAGCTTGGGCAGCTGTTGCCAAGACACAGTGGGGAAAGGCCACTGTCTGAGGTCTTTCTTCCAAAGTTAAATGTAGGCCCGTTCAGCTATCGGACCCTCCTGGTGTCTGAAATATATGTAATATAATCCTGGACAAGAAAGAAATACCTTGGGTTTGTTTGTTGGATTGAGTCAAACTCCAATGTTTGTCTTCTTCACATGCTACTGTACAGAAATGAACTGCTTTGATGATTATGTATGTATGCTTTTATGAATAAGGTATATTTTTGAAATAATAGAAAGCATCTCCATTAAAGGCAGGCTATGGGCTCCTTCACTTTATTTGAATGCATGGAATAGTTGTCACATTTACCTACCAACAATGACTGCTCTTCAATAATAAAAAAAGATTCACTGCAATGCACTCAGAGGTGTCCTGAGGATATGATGAGGTACTGTATAGATCAAGCTCTTTCTCTCTTTATTATAAGTAAGAACCGAACCTGGCTGCAAAAGAAAAAGAATCAAATTAAATGCTGCAATACATTAACACAAGAGCAGAGCCTAACGAAGTGGCTGTATTATTGTACAAGATGTTGTTCGGGTCCCATGAGAGGCTTTATGCAAGGTTCTGGTCACCTAAATCAGATGGAAGGTATGAATGCAGTTGAGAGCAGACAGGGCTAAACAATCAAGATGATTTAATGAATTAAGAACATTATGTCCAAGAAAAAGGTGAAGAAATTTGGTAACAGATACAGAAAATGCTGGTCATTCAGCAGGTCAGTCAGTACTTGCAGAGTGTGCATTTGGGCTGCATTTCTAAAGCACTGTTCATGACCACAGGATGCCTTGAAATGCATCACGGAAAATGAACTCCTTTTGAAGTGTTTTCACTGTTGCCCGCAACAATATTCTGTGAATAGCAAACGTCATGTCAGATCATTTGTTTTGGTAATGTTGATCGTGGGTTAACTAATGGTCCAGGGACAACTCTTCTACTTGTCTCTGAAACTGCACCTTGGATATTATATGTCTAGCTGAGACAGCAGAGTTGAAAAACGTGGTGCAGGAGAAAGCATAGCAGGTCAGGCAGCATCCGAGGATCAGGAGAGTCGACATTTGGGCATAAGCCCTTCATCAGGAATGTGTTGGGGGGAATGAAGGCTGAGAGATAAATAAGATAGTGAGGGTGGGACTGGGGGGAGGAGATGGGTGGATGCAGGTAGGAGACGATTGTGATAGGTCGGTGGGGAGGCTGGAATGGAAAAAGGGCCTATGTTCAGTGTTCCTACAGCTCTGACAGTGTAGTAGCCCCTCAGTACTATAGGTAACGTTGCCATAGTCCTACTGGACTATAGGCTTGCTCTCTCATTTAAAGAGAGAGATGACTGGTTGTGGTTTAATCTCAGAGTCATTCACCTCAGGTGAAGGGTGAGGCTGAGAAGGAGAGTCTTTCATCGTAACCTCAAACTGATGTGGGAATTAAACACATACGTTGGTGTTACTAGTCATGGCAAACCAGCTGTTTAACCAACTGAGCACACCAATGCCGCCTCCCTCCACCTCATTGCTACAATGAAAACGTCAGCCTAGATTATGTGCTGCACCCTTTGGAGTGGTATATGAATCTGTTACCTTGAGACAAGGCAAAATAGTACCATGAACTGAAGCAAAGCTCTTATCCTGTTAATCTATGAAACTTCAAAAAAAAGACATTCGATTGTTCATATCCAGAATTATCATTATGATGTTCAAATCTCAACAGACTGTTTTAAGGATCTGATCACACACTACTGATGGCAGTTTGTTCCTTATTCTCACTTCTTTATGACAAAAGATAAATTGAATTTCTATTGTAATTTGTCGGTTTGCAGATATTCTGCACTTATATCTGAAGGATTTTAGAAGCTGCTGAAATCAACACTAGCCATGCTCTTCAACAGTTTTCATAAGTTTCAATATTCTCCCTTTTAATGTTTCATCCAGACAAATAAGAAAAATGATGTGTCTCTTATTTACATAGTGTCCAAAAAAAATTACCCTTATTGCTCTTTTCTGAACTTCTTCCAATGCATCAACACTTGAAGAAGGAATTTAGAAATGAGTGCCTGAAAATGTATTAAATTCCTCCATGGCTTCAAACCTCTCAATTTTATGTAATTCCTCCATTTCTACAATCCTTCAAAATCTCTAATTCTAGGCTCTAATGCATCCCCAATTTTCTTTGCCTCTTCTTTGACAAGCAGCCTTCTAGTGCCCTAAACTCTGGGATTCACTCCCAAAGCCTCCGTGCATTAGATCTTTGAAGATCTCCTTGAAGGAGGTGCATTAGTGGAGAGTGAACCTAATTGAGACACATAATAACTTACCAGGTAAATCACAAACACACACTTTAGAAATAAATGTTGCCAATGGAATTAACTTAGCCACCTTGTTCCCTTGCACCAGTCTACGAATATAGTAAATGCAGGTAAAAATAGAAATGTCCAGAGCTAATCAGCAGTTTGGCAGTGTCTGAGGAGAGATAAACAGAGTAAACATTCTGCATCCTATATACCTCTTCTTCTGAACTGAAAGGGGTTGGATAATATGGATTTTATGCAGTAGACAGAGGGGGAGGAAGAGTGAGTGGAACAGATTGTGTGAGTATCCTGGTCAAAAGGCAAAAGGTTTGCTAATGGTTGTAAAGGAGAGATAGAGATGTGAAATGAGTATCAATGTTTGTGTGAAATTTGAAAATAAGTCCACACCGCTGACAGCAAAGTCAACAAGACATGAATAAAACACAGTCTTGGAATGGAGCCTGGAAAAGACCTTATGCTCAAGCAGATGGCAGGTGTTGAATGCTAATTGGTCAGTCTGTCGGCAACTCTGCTGCAGGGTCATCTTGACCTGAAACGTTAGCTTGATCTCTCTCCATGGATGCTGCCTGGCTCATTGTGATTGCCAGCATTTGTTATTTTCGGTACAGATTCCAACATCTGCAATAACTTGCTCCTAGGAAATACTCAGAGTTGATGTGGGTTTTTGAATTTTGTTTTCGTGTAAAGGAATCTGGCTGTTGATGCCACAGTATGAAGAGTTGAAAACTCCTTATCTAACCTCTCATGAGCAGTTCTTGGAAGCTCAGAGAATAGAAAACTAAGTTCCAACTATTACTGCCTTTATTTGACGGAACTGCAAATACAATTCTAATTGACATCTTCAGAAAATCAACCAAAAAACATCTGCCTGTGGAACAACACAGGGTAAAAAACATTGAGGTAATCTGGCCAGTGAGAAATAATGGTTTCAGACCATGACCTTCTCAAGTTCAACTAAGGATGAGCAATAACTGATAGTCTTATTGGTGACAAGAATGAATAAAAACCAAGAAAACAAGAAACTATCTAATATATTCAAAAGTCAGTGGGTGTTAATTTGCAGGCAAAGCAATATTCATGGTTTGTAGTCCTGAGGACAATAAAAATTAACCAGAGTATAAGCCTGGAGTCATCTGTAGGCCAGATTGGATAAGAGTGACATTTCCCTGTTTAAAGCACATTAGGGAACCAGTTGGGATTTAATGACAATTTGTCAGCTTTCATCATCATTTGTTTCCTGCTACCAAATTATCACATTTATTGAATTCAATTCCACAACTTGTAATGGCCTCTGGCTTATTCATCTAGTACCACCACATTGATGCTAATGTACCAATGATTAATATGCGGATCTCCGTCACACCAAGTCTGAAAATATTGTTTATCAACTTGTAAATAGTCTGGCAGAGTGATTTTAACATTAGAACCATTGGCAATGAGTGTCAAAATAAAGAGAGTTTTCAATAAAGCTTTAATACATTTGGGGAGGGGAGGAGCAATTGCTTATCTACTTAATCATTCCTTTGACCGCGTTTATTATTTTGAAAATGTAATAATCATTAAGTCTGGTTCCATTTTGTACCTTTGCTGGAGATTTTCTGAAATCAGCGCTTCAAGTGAAATTCAAAAGATATTCTTTTTAAACACACTCACTATTTCTCTGAAATTAGTAGTTTTTTTTTTACCCATTGCTTCCTGTGGTCCTGTTCCTCCTGAAACCTGCAACTAAACACAACCAAAGCTATTGAAATCCTTCAGCCTGGTGGCAATATCATGTGAATATTCTGCATATATCCCCACCCAATATCCAATTATGCATTGTCATTACAATTGCAAATGCCAGCTCCCTTTTAATGCCAGTTCACAGGAAGAGAACAGCAACATAAACAAGGAGTAAATTTATGAGGACGTGAATCCCTTTGCTATTAGAGAACCCTCTGACTGAAGGAACCCATTGCTGCATCTCTTATGCCCTTACCATGAATTGCACCTCGTCAACATTGCCCAACTTAAATCTCTGCATCATCTCTATTTGAATCACCATTCTGTCCTGCTCAAATCTTGACATCATCCCTACTGGGCAAAACACAGAAGCCAGGAACTTTCCTGTCTGACCAGAAGATTTCTCGTGTCGATCCTTCTGTCATCTTCTGTCTCCATCATGTCTGCTCCGAAGATGCCACCATCCAGAATGCCTCCGACAAGCCCTCTTTCTTCCTCATCTGATGAATCAACTCCATCCTCAGCTGTGACTGACACATTTCTCACCATTCTGTCCTCACCTCTTTCCCTCCTTCTTAGAGCAATGACTGGCTACTCTGTCTTCACTTTGTCCTATCAGCCTTTGCTTCAAAGAGTCATCCACCATCAATTCTGCCACATCCAGCAGGATGCCACAACAAAAATCATCATCCTCTCCCTTCTTTTGGCAGCATTCCAATGAGATTATTCCCTCCCTGACACCTGGGTCCATTTCTCAATCCTTCCTAAAACTTCCTCACCATTCCTCCTCACCCCCCCACCATGGTATCTTCCCATGTCTTATTTGCATGGGTTTGCTCTCACCACAGCTTACACCTACCATTGCTTCCTGTGGTCCTGTTCCTCCTGAAACCTGCAACTAAACACAACCAAAGCTATTGAAATCCTTCAACCATTAACACCTATTGTGCATCTGTACATTTTCTCTATCATAAGCACTTCCTTTGTCATTTATTCTGGGCACCCTCACCATCTGTTGCGTTTGCTCTTCCCTTTTTGTCAACATTATAGAAACCATCATTTTCCAGTGCCAGTTCTGAAGAAGAGAGTTATATTGGACTCATAATGTTAACTTTCTTTCTCTCTCCATAGATATGGTCAGACCTGTCAAGTTTGTCCAGCATTTGCTTAGTTTATTTTCTCTGGAATCTATTGCAATAATATCTCACATGCACCACCAGTTTGAGAACTCTGTTTGCAGTGGAAAAAAACCTGATCTATATCCTGACTTACTGAACACCACCAGTCTCTTAAAAAAACTGTCAAATCCTCTTAAATTATCTTTTCAATGCAGTGCAGTCTCAGGATACTACCTCACTCCTCTAGACTCACAACATCAGCCTCATCAGAGAATCAGTATTATTGTTCTTGGCATGCAAGTCAATAAGATTACTCTGATCTCTGGAAGACAACAACTCCATAAGTGTTCCTTTACTTTTCCTACGATACAATCTTTCTCATCTTTATTGGATGCCGTTTAGGATTGCTCATTTTTTTTTCAAAATGTAACCAACACTCCTTCAGGACAGCCATTTGTCAGGAAAGATATCAATCCCACTTCCACCCATGAAATGGAATTGTTGTTTCTGATATCAGAGGATGGGTACTTAATACATTTATGTGACACATTTCTGCTATTCTGATTATGCTGGTGTTACCTAGTTTCACTTAATTGCACGAAAGGGGAATTACACAAGTGTAATGTGTTCACCCAGTATTGCAGCCAACAATATTTTCTACTTTATGCAATAAATGTGTCCTTACCCCATACAGTTCCAGCGCTGATTTATGTTCCATTTTTATCAGAAAACCTGGTGATGATGGGTGCATGGCAAAACTTTAATTCCTTCATATGCTTTCCTAAAAAAAGTACTTTAATTTTTTTCAAACCGAATATGATGGCTTTATTCGAGCCAAGCAAATTGAACTCTCTCAGACTATCTCAGAGTACCAAAATGACCAAAACAATCAAAGGTCAGAATGACTTTGATTTCAAGCTCTGAACAACTCAGGCAATAATGATAACCTTGTCATAATTGGAAGAGGCCTGAAGGCCTCAGAGATTTAACCTGCACGTAGAACAGTTATAGCCTCGGGTTTTCTCATTTAACACAAGAGCTTAATGCAAATTTGTAGGAAAAATAAAATGGAAATTGCTCAAATTTTAATTTTAGTTGCTGACAAGGCCTCTCAGATTCCATTCACTTGAAAGTTATTTAAAATTGTTAGCAGACAAATAGAAAATGAATAAAATGTCCTTACCCATTCAGGTAGACTCTGACTGTCTGCTTTTGATGACGATGATATGGAAACGTCATTCCTCTCAATAAACATCTTAATATTATTGAAAAGGCTGGTTTTTATAACAAATGAACATGTAGAAACAAAACTACACAACATTTCAAAGCCAATCTGACACAAAGCTGCTCATAATTCTTAATTGTTTTAAAAAGGAAGGCCTCCACCTTTGTATAACATAACGGTTCATGTCGTAAGTTTGCTCGCTGAACTGGCAGGTTTGTTCTCATGCTAGGTAACATCATCAGTGAGCCTCTGGTGAAGTGTTGGTGTTCTGTCCCACTTTCTATTTATGTGTCTTGGTCTCTTAAGGTGGGTGATATCATTTCTGGTTCTTTTTCTCAGAGATTGATTTGTATCCCATTTACCAATGTGTTTAATGATGGAGTTCAGTTTGAATGTCAGGCCTCAAGGAATTCCCAGGCATGTCTCTGTTTAGCCTGTCCCAGGATGGATGTGTTGTCCCAGTCGAAGAGGTGTCCTTCTTTGTGAGAGTGGGTCATGTCTTTTGGTGGATAGTTGGTGTTCGTGTATCCTGGTGGATAGTTTCCTGCATGTCTGTCCAATGTAGTGTTTGTTCCAGTCCTTGCAGGGTATTTTGTAAATGACACTTGCTTTTCTGGTTGTTGAGAAAGGGTCCTTTAGGTTCATCAATAGCTCTTTCAGTGTGTCAGTAGGTTTGTGGGCTACCATAATGCCAAGGGGTCAGAGTAGTCTGGCAAAGTCTCTGAATAGGTTGATTAAAATAATACCAGTAAGGGAGGACTGTTGTGATGCAGTTGTAGTTTCCATACCTCCAGTCCAGAATGTCTGGATTCATGTCCTACATGCCCTGAAAGAGTCGAACATGTAATGTGAACATTCTGTGCTCTCTGTTCACCTAGCATTTCCGGTTATCTGTCAGGCACTATTGGAGTCCTTGAGAACATCTGCATTGAATTTCCTGCAGTGTTGTTCCTGCTGATACTGGCTTTTTTTAAGACTAGGCTGACGGAAATTGCAGAGCAGATTAATCGACGGTCAGTCCAGCAGCCGTCAGCTCCTGTCATGGCATAACTGATGCAAACGTCATTGCAGTTCTTCACTCTGACAATAGTGTCGTCAAGTAGTTGTCAATGTCTGGAACGAGGGTGTAACCAAATGATGTTGTGACTGGCTCGCTGATGGAATAGAGCGTTCACTGTGATCAGACGATATTTTAGCTCTCTTTATGTTTGCTTTGCCAATGCCCTCCTTGCTAATCTAGTCTTCCAAAAGGTTTTGCCTTTCCAACTCTGGCATTGAAATCACCAAGGAGAATCAACTTGTCTCCCTTTGGGAGACTGAACAAGGTTGGAGGAAAGTTCCTCTTTGGCCTCAGCCATTGCTTGTAGGGTTCGGGTATATTCACTGATGTTTGTGCTCTTCCTGTTTCTGGGTTCAGGTGATCTAATGAGTCATAAGATTATCCTATAGGCTGCTGTGGAGATGGTCAGCTTGTTGATTTTTTATGGCAAAGCTAACCTGGTGGAGTCAGAATTCTTTAGATTTCCCTTTCTGGAAGAAGGTGTCCACCACCTTACTGTGTGAGCTGGCCTTCTCCTGCCTCCCTCACTCAGGGCTGCGATGTCGTAGCATGGGAGCTCCCAGCCTATGAAAGCGGTACGACATTAGGTAGTTCATACTGGTATTGTCCGCTAGAGTCTTGATATTCCAGGCCCCTAGTTTCCATTTTGAGGGAGTGGAACATGGCTGCGTGTGAGTTCTTTTAACAAGGGGTGGCTGTTGCACACCATCTGTCCCGATGAATGGCTGGGATAGCACTGACGACTGGAGACCAGGTTCTGCTGCATTGACAGGGACTAAGACACACATGTTGTTGCCCATAAGCCCTCCTCTCATTATAGGAGCTTACTGTTCTGCTTCCTTATAGGTTGGTGCAGACTGGAACCACAGCTGTTCCATAGCAGAAGATAAAGAGGAAAATCAGAAATACAACTGCAAGATTAATACAAAAAGTACACAGCAAGAAACAGAAGATTCTCCCATGGATTATCACTGATCGCTACTCCCTTGCTTGATCAAATCAGGTTTTTGGTTAAGAAATACACTCATTTCCAACAGAAGCATTGTGAATTTTCACTGTAACAGTATATTACAGCTTTTAACATTTGATCTGGTTCTAGATAACATTTGCGATGACAGATGATTTATCAAAAATAGGACTCTCAGATAAGATTTGTGACCGTTGGATACAAGCACAAAATAAGTCAACTGTGAAGGACATTGATTCAAACATGACCTCTTTAATTGTAATCATGAACCACCTCAAAAGTTAATCTGACTAAGTAAAATGGAAATTGCTTCATTTTCTTCTTGTTGATTTATCTAATTTTCCAAAGGAACTAATTGGACTTTAAGTGGTACTTCTATTTCTTAATGTATATCTAAAATTGACTGAATTGAAAGTGTTATCAGCTTTTAATAAAACCTTTGCTGTGAGTAAAAACACAGCACTGATGAAAATGGCAATGAAATGTATCATTGCAGGAAGGTAGGGATTGCTAAACAAAGAAATTGCATTTATGCAGCAACTTTGACATAGTTAGAAGCCCCAACCTTCTTCACGGCTACATTATCAACAACATTTGAAGACCAGCTGTGGTAAAACTGAGTGTCCTCAGTGTTTTGTGGAACATGATGAGGGTAGTACGGATATGGAATGAGCTGCCAGAGGATGTGGTGGAGGCTGGTACAATTGCAACATTTAAGAGGCATTTGGATGGGAATATGAATAGGAAGGGGTTGGAGGGATATGGGCCGGGTGCTGGCAAGTGGGACTAGATTGGGATGGGATATCTGGTTGTCATGGACAGGTTGGACCGAAGGGTCAGTTTTCATGCTGTACATCTCTATGACTCCATGATGTTCTACTTAGGATCATAGCCACAATTTTAGGTGGCTCACTGGCCATGCCTGGTTAAATAGGAATAGAATCTGGCATAAACCTTTCCCTTTAATTTCTCTAAATCTTCAAGTACAAAGAAATAATGAACTTTGCACTGGGCCGTTCGTGTCAATATGCCCCAGTGCACTTCAAAACCAATGAAGTATTTGGTTTTGAAGTGCAGCCACATTTGTAGTGAACAGATCTGAATTGGTCTTGAATTGATCCATAAATAAATCCTTGAATTGAAAACACACAACAGCTTCCCTTTTTTTTTCTAATCTCACACAGTATACTAATACTTGGAAGTGGAGCAAACTCCTTTCATTATCATCACGTTGTTGTAACCAAATGCTGAGTCAATTGTTCGTTGTTCATTAATCAAGGCATTCGGAGGCTGATTTTCCAATTTAATAAGGTGTTTTATGCAGATAAAATGCTGCAGGCATGAGCAATGAAAACAGATGGGCCTCAATTTATGATAAAAAGTTCAGACAGCCAAGCAATATTTCAAGCACAAAATTATAGATTAACAACAGTGATGACCAACACTGAACAAACCATTACAAGTTCAAAGATAAACATCCATCAATGTGTCAGCACTGCAGCCATCTTTGAAAGCAGAAGTGGACAATGTACAAATCAATACACAAAATATTGAAATACACTTTGTCTCTCTCCCTACTAATGGCTCAGAACAACCAACGTGACCAAACACAGCCTGCAAGACTGCACACGGTTTACATTTCATTCCTGTGCAGCAGTTTTTTTTTGGTGCTTTCAATCTTCATTTATTTCCAAATGTAGACTTATTACTGAATATTTACATTTAGACATTTGAGCAGAGGTGGTGATGATGATGATGATGTTCCACACTGCAGGATTTCCAAATAGATGAGTTGGATTTCTCTCAAGTACCTGAAAAATGATTTCAAAGTCTTTCCTCGTGCAAGCTGACTACCAATGAAATTTGTCAGTCTTGGAGGTTTTCCAGGGGTCTTCAAAAACTGAACACTAATCGCTCACAACAAGACACTCGTGAGCAACCTGGGAGTAAAGTCATTTAAAAAATAGGCCTTTATTTCAAGTTATCTTTGAACAATTTTGTGTAGTAGTTTTAAAATCTTGGTGTGAGGAAGAAAGTCTGTTTGACAAGATATATCCAATTTAGTAACAAATACTTTATTTTGCAAACATCATTGACATGGGAATGGAGGTGGATAGAACTTGCAAGTGATGAGGCCATACTTTCCAAAACCATTCCTGGTTCGGCTCAGGGCCCAGGGAGACTGTCAGGCCCAACCAGACAGGCAGGAATTAGATTTGTTAAGAGCCCTATCAAAGGTAGTTAGTGGAGGCTGAAGATGATTTTCCAATCATCCCGCAGTTTCCTGATAGGATTGGGTGGAATTCCGGGGCAGATCAACAGCTAGGAAATGCTCCCCCCCACTCCTACACCAACAAGTTGGGGATATGGAGCAGTGCTCCTGGCTGGCCTATAGACCTTCTTCCTATGGTCGGATGGAAGAACAGCCAAGGCTTCCCTGTAAAGTACATCCTCACCACCCACCTCCCATTGTAATGGTTTGGCTGCAATCTATAATTTGTGATTAAAGATTTTCTAAAGTTTTCATATTGAAGCACCCTCCAGTTATTTACCTTGAACTTTAGCAGAATATTCCACTTGACAATGAAAAACCTATGATTGACTTCAAAGGCCAGGCACCCATCCTTACTTGGAGGGAACTTGTCTTGATGTCAATTAAGAGTACACCTAAGTGACATTCGGGCATTCATAAATGTCCCATTGATGTTATCACCTAATAGACGCTGGCAGTGAGGTCAGAGACCAAATGTAACTAGCAAATAGGTAAAAGGGTGTTTAAATTAATAGATGAGAACTGGATAAATTTATAGGGAACTGGTAATCAGTGTGTTGGAGTTGCAGCTGTCAGAGCTGGAATATAATTCTGATCCAAAACACAAATGCCTGGAGCCTATCTAATAAATATTTAATCCCCAATCTTTACTATTTCATGTCTAAAAGCAATCCTGGAGTCCAGGTCATAGAGATCTACAACACAAAAAAAAAGGTCATTCGGCCCATTGAGTCTGTGATAGTCAAAAACAACCACCAAACTATTCAAATTTATTTTCCAGCACTTGACCCAGAGATCAGCATACCTTGGCTGAGTCCTACTGCACACCAATGTGGAGAAAGTTCAGCCTAAAGAGTTGTTTTACATTGGACATAGGAAAGAAACCCAACATAAGGATTAAACAGGCATGCGGTGGTTATCAATGCAGAGACAGGTGGGAAACTATGCAATGAAACATCTAGAAATACAACTTTATATTGTGGCTGTGTTCCTGAAAATCACTGCTTAAAGTGCACTGATTTTAAGTTCCTATGAGAACCACCCTTGAAAGTGAAGTTGGGTTCTGGAGAGACTTGCTTATCATAAAAAGAAATAAACATTAAAATGTTATAACCTCTAAACTGAAATATTTTACTTTGCTAACCTGCTGCATTGGAAATGAAGTCACTTTCAAAATAAAATAATTGTTTAAAAATATGAAAGAAAACTGTAATTTACTACAAAGAGTACAAATACCTCCCTCCCTGAAACTTCTACCCCCCACCCTCCTGCCAGTTACAGACACTCCATGCTCCATGAAGCTCTGACTTGTGAACCCTCCTCACTCCCAGACCTCTTCACAGTCCCTGATCTCTGAACTGTAGATTCACCCCACTCCCTGATCTCTGAACTGTAGATTCACCCCACTCCCAGATCTCTGAACTGTAGATTCGTCCCACTCCCTGATCTCTGAACTGTAGATTCGTCCCACTCCCAGATCTCTGAACTGTAGATTCACCCCACTCCCTGATCTCTGAACTGTAGATTCGTCCCACTCCCTGATCTCTGAACTGCAGATTCACCCCACTCCCAGATCTCTGAACTGTAGATTCACCCCACTCCCAGATCTCTGAACTGTAGATTCGTCCCACTCCCAGATCTCTGAACTGCAGATTCACTCCACTCCCAGATCTCTGAACTGTAGATTCACCCCACTCCCAGATCTCTGAACTGTAGATTCCTCCCACTCCCTGATCTCTGAACTGCATATTAGTCCCATCCCCTGATCTCTGTATTGTAGACCCTCCTGACTCCTGGAACTCTGAATTGTGAACTCTATTCCATGCTGGAACTCCAAGCACTGGCTTTTTCCCCAGTCTTGAGCTAACTGCCTACCGTTCTCCCCAAACCACCCTCTCACTGCTTCCCTTTCCTGGACTTGAGTTTCTGTTCAAGATCCAGAATCAGTGTGAAGTTGGAGTTTCCAATATCATGCAGGTCTGAGTCCTAACGGGTCAGAATAGGCAGGACTTTTACAATCCATGCTGGTTTTTAAACACTCCTGATCACTGTTTCCCTTTCTCAAATGCCTGCTGTGAGCAAGGCTTTGGGAGAGGAACAGCACAGCAGGAACCCCTTTGAAATTTATATACCAGCAAATTACTGTAGGCATGGAAAATCGAATCTTGCATGTTCTTGTGTATGCACGAGTTTCTTTTAAAAACTGGAACCTTACGTGTATTTCCATAGCTAGTGTGCTTCTAATTAAACCTGTTGGACTATAACCTGGTGTTGTGTGATTTTTAACTTTGTATTTCCATGACCAGGTAACCTATTAGTATGGAATCAGGCCATTTGGGCTATCAACGAGGTAAGAACAATGACTGCAGACGCTGGAAACCAGATTCTGGATCAGTGGTGCTGGAAGAGCACAGCAGTTCAGGCAGCA
>NC_057738.1:13474572-13488983 GCF_004010195.1 Chiloscyllium plagiosum | reverse complement strand
CCCCTAGCTTATCTCTCCACGCTTCAGGCTTACTGCCTTTATTCCTGATGAAGGGCTTTTGCCCGAAACATCGATTTCGCTGCGCCTTGGATGCTGCTTGAACTGCTGTGCTCTTCCAGCACTACTAATCCAGCATTTGGGCTATCAAGTCCACACTGACCCTCAGAAGAGCATCCACCCCCAGACAGCCCCACTATCCCTGTAACCCTACATTTCCCATGGCTAATCCAACTAGCCTGCACATCCCTGGACACTATGGGCAATTTAGCACGGCCAATCTACTTAAACCTTCGTATCTTTGGACTACGGGTGGAAACCCACACAGGCACAGGGTGTATGTGCAAACTTCACTTACAGAGTTGCCCGAAGCAGGGATTGAATCCAGGTCCCTGACACTGTGAGGCAGCAGTGCTAACCACAGAGCCACCATGACTAAGTCCCAGCTTGCCAGGAAATGGTTAATATGGTGATATGGAAATTGGAGTAGATCCCTCATCTTTAATTCTTTCTTTTAAATTAAGCATCCCAAACGAACTAGTTTGCAAGTGTATTTTGAATTTTCAGACAAGAAAGCCTCTGTTGTCTCTCTCACTAACAGTCTTCCTCTTCTACCTCTCCACGTCTGTGACCTTTGGAGTTGGATTTGCTATATTTGGCTTTACCATCAGGCTGTTAGTATGCATTGATTTCTTTTTAACAGAGATCTGAGAGTTGGGAGTTGGGCCCACGATTCATTAGAGAGAGAATTGGTGATGCGTTTAACCTGAGGGACACCACACCTCAGGTAAGGTTGAGAAAGCAGGACTTTCATCATGAGTGCAGAAATTGAATCCATGCTGTTGGCATCACTCGGCATCGTAAACCCCCAGCTGAACTAACCAACCCTCACTAGCACAGAGATACAAAGCTCATTGGTTAAAGCAGCATACACTGGCTGGATTATATCACTGAAAACATGACTGCATCCATTACTAGTAAAATGAAAAGATTTATACTTTATTTCATGATCTGGCCTCTTTAAAGGACCAATTATATGAAAAGCCTTGCTGTAGCTTATTCTGAAGGTGATCAACTAGATGGATCTAATTTGCTTCAAAAAGGAAATGAATCGTTCTTAAAAACGTTTTAACCTCCATAACTGATGATGGGTGGAGGTAATGTCTTCTATGTGTTTGGCTGCAAACAATTGTCCAAATCTCCTGGTCTGATTGGTCAGAGACTAAACATGTGACCCAAGACCTATGGCATGTTGGGATCTCGTGTAAGGCCTGACATGGAATTAAATTGACTGTGACTTTTCGCAGGCAATTCCCCTGTTTCCCAGGAGCCTGTCAAGCCTTTGATTCGGAGTTACTGAGGAAACATCAGTGGGTATTTATGAGGTAGTTTCCCAGGAAACGTTAGACAGAAAAATTAAGTCTAATTCCTGGATAACCACACCATTCCTCCACTTTGATCAGACCCTACTATTCCCACGTACCTTACTAACCCCAGACCCAGCGGACTAACCACTTACTACACAATCCCCCCAAACCCACATGCCACCCTCTGACTCACCTGATCTACACGACTGACTTACCTCGCCAACCTAAATAAAAGTAAAGTACCAACAGATTCTGAAATAAAAACAAAAAGTGCTGGAGAAACTCAGCAGATCTGGAGAGAGAAACAGAGTTAATGCTCATCCTGAAGAAGAGGTTTACTGGCTTCAAACTGTTAACTATGTTTTTCTCTCTCCCCTCAAATGCTGCCAACACCTGCACGTTTTGACCAGCATTTTCTGTTTTTACCTCACTCACCAACCATTTTTATTCATTCACTCACTCATCCACACACCATTCATACCAGGCATTTATCTTATCTTATGCAGCTAGTCCTGTACAAACGACATGCCTTGCCCATTGCTTCTCTTTGTAACTTTTTGTTCTGATTCCTGCAATGAAACAGCGTTCCTGACTGATGCATGCAGAGGTGAACCTGTGTGTCTGCCAAGATGAGTGTGCAATTTGCACACTGATCAGCCTTGGTTGCAGCAGCCCTGATGCTGTTCAGAAGATTTGGGCCAATCCATTTCAAAACCCAATAAATAAATTTTAGGAAACCTGCTCCACACATTGTGTATGGACCAAGGGAAAACTAATTCGTTATTAACAAAGATGTAAATCTGGATTTGAATCCTGAAATTGTTGAAGTGATCTGTTAACTTTGGAAAACAAAGTCAATTTACTTTATACTCATGATGTCATGGTTTGTTTTCTTTGGAAATTTAGCAACAAAACTTGTTTTAGAATATTAAGGATTGGCTCAGTAGCTGGGATGGAATTTATCTAAAGGTGAACAGAGTTTTTTAGAACAGGTTATTGGGTGTAGATTGGCCTGAAGCGTCTTCAGTGGGATGAAAGCTCGAAATTTGTTTTCTCACTTTTATAGCTATGGCATATCAGGAAGTTGTGGAAAAATCTCAAGAAAGAAGAGTACAATTAAAACAGTTTAATTATCAAAGTATGATGAAGGTATGTGTTCTACTGACTGGCCTCTTGACTTCCATCACAAAGATCCCTTACATTAAGCATGACTCTCTGAGATCATAGAACGCATCCTCCAATCTTGAGAATCTTGAGGACAAAGGAAGTAAAAGGTATCCAGCATGTTCAACAAAATATTTGGAATAAAGAAGTTAGTATGATAGCAATTGTGAGGTACTGGGTTAATTTTCAATCAACTGATTCCACAGTTGTGATGATGAAAATATAGAATATTTATTTATCCTAAAAGAGTTCACTGTTTTCTTCACAGCTTATTCATTTATTTCTTGTCTTTTGTGATTGAAAGTTTATTTTCTGCTATTTCATATTTAATGTAAAGCCATAAACTCAGATTGTGTTGTTATGAATTGATGTGTGTAAGTGTGTATCAGTGGTGCTGTATGTGCCTACGTGACAGAAAAGAGGGGCTCGCGGAGAGTTGCTCTGTGCATCAAAAAGTGATAGGTGACTGAGAATTACATTCCTGGATACTCTTCGCAATCTTGAACTATTGATCGGACAACTGAGCCACAAATTGTACCACTCTACCAACCAATTGTTTGAGTGCCTTTGCAGGGAATTACAGCAGAAATGAGAGTCAATCAATTATTAAAATGATGCCTTAAAGATGTCAAGGACAGAGAAAAAGGCCTGACTGAAATCATGCCAGTGATTCATACAGGAGACTGTCAAGTGTTTCAAGTGGATGAAGCCATGGAGCTAAGTGGTTACGTTTGTAATTGCTTGTGGTACTGAAACTGAGTCACAGAATCATACAGCACAGAGTCCTGCATGTAAAATCAATATCTGAGATTGTACCTCTTCAGAAAACCTGGAATAATTAGTGAACTATAAAGCACTCCCACACACACCGACACCGACCCTATCCCAAACACAAACGCGTGCACGCTCATACCTATATGCACACACTCACACTCTCTCAAATACACACACACACACTCTCACTGTCTCTCACACATATATGCACACACATCCTCTTTCGACACACCTTCACACATCCATACACACACTCTTGCATGCATACACACTGGGCAGGTTGGAATTATTTCATTAAAGATTCTTTTCTGTCAATGAAAACCCTGACCTCAGCTTAAAACATAGACATATTCAAAGCAGGACCTCATTCCTAAAGTACATCGTCTAACCCGAGATATCACCTTTTGTATATTGATAAAACCTTTAATTATCTATGGATAAAGACTTAAAAGGAATCTGGATTTTGCATTTTAATCAGCAGTCTACTGCCTAATTGATTAAAGGATTCAACTAGGGCTGCTAGATATAAACATTTTACTTATAAATACTGTGTCTTATACTTCCTCAACATACCATGCCCGAGGAAGGAGCGGAACACTGAAAGCTTTCAATTTCAAATAAACCTGTTGAGTATAACCTTGTGTCATTTGATATTTGACCTTGTCCACCACAGTCCAACTACAGCATCTATACATCATTTAAAGAAACTGCAGAGGCCATTTGCCATCCTGGAATCAATGAAAAAAAAATAAAGAGGTAGCACAGGAAATCTGCTCAGTGAGAGTGGGAGCTTGGAAGTTGTTGGGATTTATAACTGTAGTCAGGCTCAATGAAACACGGATCAGTACAGGAAAATTAGAACACAAGAACTTAGAACAGGCTAACTGGCCCCTCAAGCCTTCTCCACCATTCGATAAGATCATGATTGACATAATGGTTTCTTTCCTGTCTGCTACCAACCCTCAAACTCCCTCCCCATCCTCCCTCCACCATAACCCTCAATCCATTGTAAATGAAAACTCTTTATAACTCAGCTCTGAATATATTCAATCACACAGACTTCTGAGGTACAGAATTCACAAGATGAATGACCCTTTGGAAGAAGAAACTCTTCCAATTCTCCATCTTAAAGGGGAAATCTCTAATTTTAAAACTGTGGCCCTTAGTTCCAGATTCTCCACACAAGGGGAAACATTTTGACATCAAGCCTCCCCAGAATCTTCTTTATTTTTAGAAGATCACCTCCCATTCTTCTAAATTCAAACAAGTACAGGCCCAGCCAGCTTAACCTTTCCTTATAAAACTGTCTTCAAGTATCTTCCTTCTGAAATTAGTAGACCAACACTGTACACAGTACCCTAAATGCTGACTCACCAACATCCTACACAGTTTTAGCAAGATTTCCATATGTTTACACTCCATCCCATTTGCAATCAATTAGACGTGTAACTCTACCTCCCCACCACTTTGCATGATCCTTCCATTGCCAGACGTTGCCCAACTGTAAGTACTGGAAGAATAGCACTCTCTTCCAATTAAAAGGATCGATAAACACATGTAGCTGTCAATCAAACTACAACTGGCAGACACCTTGCGTGATAAGGTAACACTATCCAGTCATAGAAAACCAGATGAAGTAACAAGCAATAGGGCGGCACAGTGGCACAGTGGTTAGCACTGCTGCCTCACAGTGCCAGGAACCTGGGCTTGATTCCCACCTTGGGTGACTGTCTGTGTGGGGTTTGCATGTTCTTCCTGCGTCTGCGTGAGTTTCCTCCCACAGTCCAAAGATGTATGGGTTAAATGAATTGGACATGATGAATTGCCCATAGTGTTCAGGGATGTGTTGGTTAGGTGCATTAGTCAGGGGGAAATGTGGAATGGGTCTGGGTGGGTTATTCTTTGGAGGGTCAGTTTGGACTTGCTGGGCCAAAGGGCCTGTTTCCACACTGTTGGGAATTCTAATTCAATACATTTCTACACTCCAGACATTTCTTTCAAAGATCTAAAAAGTTGATCTTTTAAAAATCTTGACAGCTTGATTTATGCATGTTTAATGCACATTCATTCATACTTTTAGCAATCTCAAAGGAAAGTGCAACTTCCCTCTCCTAGGGCAGCTGATCTTCCCCAAAGGTCACTGTATCTCCCTCAAATAGCACCTGACCTTTCTCAAAGGTGTCCTGGGACCATACCCAAAGGGTTACCTTTCCCTTTCAGAAAGGGTAACTTGGCTATCCAAATGAATACACACTTTGGGTTTTGAACACATAGGTCACCAAAGCCACACAGGAGTGGAGGCAGTTGTTAATTTTACATGGGAAGCTGCCTGTGTAAAACCTGCATGTATGAAACGTAACCTGCCCCTACAAAAATGGAAGGTGCCATGCTCTAAGTTAAGCTTTCCAAGTTTAAACTGAACCTGCCATTTTTCCCAGGACTGAGAGGCACTTCACTGTTGTGACAATCCACGCTTAATGAATTATCAGAATGACTGCAGTACTTGTCTCCCACCAGACAAGTGAAGCTGCTTAGGCTACACTGGGCTGTTTGGAACATCAGTGTTCCATTCTGAACTTTCAATCTCATATCATATGCATTCAAAATATTGCTCAGTTCCACCTCCACAATGTTGCATTGTCCACCCTGCCTCAGTTCATCTGCTTCTGGAGCCTTCATCCAGGCTTTGGTCAGATCCATTCTTGACTGTTCTAATGCTCACCTGGTCAGACTCTGAACCACCAAAATGTCTGGAGTGTAGTAAACTTCAAGTTATAACACGCTGTTCTACATCAAGTCCAGCATACCAATTACATTTGTC
Organism: Chiloscyllium plagiosum; assembly: GCF_004010195.1. Lineage (NCBI taxonomy): Eukaryota > Metazoa > Chordata > Chondrichthyes > Orectolobiformes > Hemiscylliidae > Chiloscyllium > Chiloscyllium plagiosum. Next base: position 13,482,860 of record NC_057738.1, on the reverse strand, counting down.
GTGTTTGACCTGCATTAACTCATTGTCCTGATGAAGAGCTTATACCCGAAACGTCGATTCTCTTGCTCCTCGGATGCTGCCTGGCCTGCTGTGTTTTTCCAGCACCACATTTTTCAACTCTGGTACTCCAGTATCTGCAGTCTCATTTTCTCCTCCCTTAACTCATTGTCCCTCAACATTTGAAGAATAAACCTCTCACGATGAAATAAAAACCCATAACCGTAGGACCCTATTTCTGGACATTCCTCCCAAGTTATAACCCACCCAGACACCTCTAACTCTAATATCCTATGGATACTCCATACTCTTTCAGGGATGTGCTGTCAGCTATCTAGGAACGTGTTCTGAAACTCTGCAATACGCACCAGGGTGGAAGTAGGTGGTCTTAGCGATAGAGAGACAAGATGGAGTCTGAAGTTAGACGGGAGCCAAGATCATGAATTTTCTTTCACCCTGACAGAATGGCCAAGGAGGGATTTGACTCAGTGGCTGGGTAATTGAATTTGGGGCTGAAGGCAATGGTTCCAATCTTCCTGATGTTTACTTGGAGGAATTGTTTTCTCATTGAATACTGGATAGGTAAGCCATTCATTAACACAGAGATAACAGGAAAAGTGAAAAGAAATGGATGATATGATAGATCTGGATGTCATCAGCAAACAGATGGAGCCTGATGTCTAATCTTTAGTGATTTGCCAAGGAGCACATATTGATGAAAAATAGGATAATGATGATGAATTTCCATCTTTGGTTTAACATTGCTTTTTGATTACACCTTGTCTGGATTACACCATCATACATCTTTTTCTGTATTAAACTTATTACATAATTGCAACTTGTTGACTCCATTTGAGTCATCAGCAGTCACTGTGAGGAGTCTGGGAAACATTTCAATTTAATAGATTAAGTTTCAATAGAACTGAGGATTACCTCAGGAGGGTAAAACAGTTGAATGTGGGACTGAAGATATAGGTAGGAGAGGGGTGTTTGCTTCCCAGGACATCGGGTGCAGTTATGGGTGAGATGGGACCTATATAGATTTGATGGATTGCACATAAACAGAGCCAGAATTGGTTTCCTTGCAGTTAACTGTGGGGGTAAATTGAAACTAATTAGTTAGGATTTGGAAGAATCAACAATTATTGGGAAACACACACCACACCCTATTAAGAAGATAGTGATTTTAGGTGGAGTCAGACTGAAAAATAATGCAATAAGGTCTAATTTAGGTCTGCAGTTGTATGTAAACACACAGAGCATGACAGGCATGTTTGTTGAGCTACAAATGCAGGTAATCACATGGGAATATAATGTTGTGGTAATAATGAGACTTGGCTAAATAAAGCACAGGACTGGATATTAAATAATCCTGGATGCAAGAGGTTTATGAATGAGGAGGAATGGTTGATGTTGAAAGGGAATAATATAGTGCTGGAAAGGGAGGATGTACTAAAGGGGTCAAGGACAAAATCAATTTGGTTCAAGTTAAGAAACAATAGCACAGCTATAACACTGTTGGGAATATTCAATAAGCCTGAAAATGTGTTGCTGGAAAAGCGCAGCAGGTCAGGCAGCATCCAAGGAACAGCATCCTGTTCCTTGGATGCTGCCTGACCTGCTGCGCTTTTCCAGCAACACATTTTCAGCTCTGATCTCCAGCATCTGCAGCCCTCACTTTCTCCTCGAATATTCAATAAGCCACCAATTAGAGACAAAGATAGAGAGACGCAAATTTGCAGGGAATTTTTCGGGAAATGCCAAAACTGAAGAGTGCTGCCGTAACAATGAAGACCTTCAAAAATCGTAATATAAACCAGTCACAGTGTAAAGGCTAATGGGCAGGGACAGATCCTCAAGTGTGTTCAGGAGTATGTTTCTAGCCCAGTGAAGAAGGATATATTGTTGGATATGATTCGCAAAATGAAACAAAATGTCAATCTTAGGGAACAGTGATCATAATATCATAAGGTTTAAGTTTGCCATAAAAAATGAAAAGTCATCTACAATTAAAAAGAAACTAAATTGTAGGACAGGTAATTTCAATGGGGTGAGAACAGATGTGAACCAGATAAATCATAATAAAAATTAGACAAGTAAAACTATAACAGAAAAATGTACTGCCTTTAAGAAGGAAATGGTTCAGGTAGAGTTAAGGTAAGTTCTCATGAAGGGGAAAAGGTAGGTAAGCAAATACAGAACTCCATGAATGACATAAGAGATGGAGAGTAAGATAGAAAAAGATAAAAGGGCCTTATGATAGACAGTATTTGATAAGAATAGTGAGAACCACACTGAATATGGAAAGGTCAGTGGGGACGAGAAAGTGGAAATCAGACACGCAAAGAGAGAGTAATGAGAAGAGTTTGGGAACAAACAGAAAAGGAATCCAAAAGTTTTCTATAAGCATATAAATAACATAAGGGGAGCAGAATGAGTAGTGGAGCAGGTAGGAGACCTAAAAGTAAGGCACAGGATATGTCTGAGATCTTAAATGAATACTATATTTTGCATTTATATTTGTCAAGAAGATGCTGTCAAATTCATAACAAAAAGGAGGTATTTTAGATACTATGTGAGCTGAAAATAAATAAAAGAGGATGTATTTGAAAGGCTAGCTGCACTCTCGGTTGATTAACTCATCAAAATTGAGGAAAGTAAGGAAAACATTGAGATAATTTTCTCATCCTCCTTAGGTATTAGGTTGATGCCAGAGAATTGCAAACGTTCAAATCAGGATGAACTCAGCAAAGACAGACAATTCAGGTTAATATTGGTAGTAGGAAAACTTTCAAGGATGGTAATCTGAATTGATACTGTTGATAAATGGGACAAATATGGACTCATTAGTGAAGGCCAGTGTGCCAATCTGTTCAAATGTTTAAATCGTATTCCACTAACATGCTTGGGTTTTTTGATGAGGTAACAGGGAATGGTCAATAAGTGTAATGCAATTTATGAAAAGGAAATGGGTAAAGTCCATTTATTAGATTAGATTCCCTATAGTATGGAAACAGGCGCTTTGGCCCAACAAGTCCACACCAACCCTCCAAAGAGTAACCCCATCCAGACCCATTCCCCATATTTGCCCCGACTAATACACCTAATGCTATGGGCAATTTAGCTTGGCCAATTCACCTGAACTGCACATCTTTGAATTGTGGGAGGATACTGGAGCACCCGGAGGAAACCCACGCAGACACAGGGAGAATGTACAAACTCCACACAGACAGTCACCTGAGGCAGGAATTGAACTTGGGTCCTGGTGCTGTGAGACAGCAATGCTAACCACTGAGCCACTCCTAATTAATAGACATGCCAGTAAACTGAAACCCCCACACAGACAGTCACCTGAGGCAGGACTTGGGTCCTGGTGCTGTGAGACAGCAATGCTAACCACTGAGCCACTCCTAATTAATAGACATGCCAGTAAACTGAAACCCATGGAATAAAATGGACAGTGACTTGATGGATTTGAAGTTTGCGGAATGATAGAAAATAAGGTGCTGTGATGAATGGTAATTTTTCAGACTGGAGAAATGTATATAGTGATGCCCCTCAGGGTTCAGAGTACGGTTTAAAATTTGCAGATGACTTGGAAACATTGTTAATATAAGGATAATAACACTAAATTTCAAAACAACATAAACAGGTTGTGGAATGGGCAAAACAAGTGACAGGAAATTTGATGGAGTGAAGTGTGAGGCAGTATGTTTTGGTACAAAGAGTAAGAGAGGAGAAGCAATATAAAATAAAGGCCACAATATGAAGGGAGTGCAGGAACACAGAGTATACGCATATAAATCTTTGACAGCGACAGTGCAAATGGTTGAAAAGGCATTCAGGTTCTTGGACAGAAAACAGAGGTTTAGAGTACAAAAGCAAGAAAAATTTGATTGAACTTTATTAAATGCTGAGATCAGCTTCAATTGCAATATTGTGTCTAATTCTGGGCATCTTATTTTAGGAATTATGAGATAGTTTTCGAGCTTTGCATGGTGGCTCAGTGGTTAGCACTGCTGCCTCATAGCATCAGGGACCTAGGTTCAATCCCAGCGCTGGGTGACTCTCTGTGTGGAGTTTGGACATTCTCCCTGTGTCTGTGTGGGTTTCCTCCCACAGTCACAAAAAGATGCAAGTTAGGTGAATTGATCAAGTTAGGTGAATTGATCAAGTTAGGTGAATTGATCATGCTAAATTGCCCGTAGAGTTCAGAGATGGTGCAGTAGTTATTGATCATGCTAAATTGCCCGTAGTGTTCAGAGATGTGGAGTAGTTATGGGATATGGTAGATGTCTGGGTGGGGGCACTAAGGGTCAATGCAGACTCAATGGGCCAAAGGGCCTCCTTTTGCACTGTAGGGATGTTATGGTCCACAAAACTATTTACAAGATTAGTTCCAGGAATACAAGTTTCTAATTACATGGATAGATTGAAGAAACTGGGAATGTTCTTCCAGAAGAGATGGTTGAGAGAATACTTGATAGAAGTGTTCAAAGTCATGATCAATCTTAACAGAGTTGATAGAAAGAAAAATGTTCCCAGGAATAGAAAATGTCAAGAATTGAAGAGCACTTTCACCATCTTAAGGTGATTAGAATAGCAATGAATGCGGGCAGGGAGTTAGGGGGGAAGGGGACATTTTAATGCAGCGTGTGGTTATGATTCTGAAATTAACTGCCTTGAAATGTGGTTGAGGCTGAAGCTTTAAACAGAGTCAGCGATAAGAGGAAGAGCTTCAGAATTTCAGAATGGAACTCGTTCAGTTGCTCTTGCGCACAGCCCAGTCTGAATACAATCAGTTGAATGGCTGCTTACCATCTGTAACGGGTGTAATACTGAACCACAGGCCTTGAGATTCCCAAATCTGTGCTGCAATTTGTTTTGGCTTTCTTGACCTGAGGAAGGGGAAGGAAACTGAATTCCCACGCCTGATCAATTCCTGGGGAACGCCTATGGAAAAGCACATATTGGATAAAGGCAGGATGACAGATTTGGATGTAATGACCCTCTCAGTGAAATCTGCCGCTGCTCATCTGTTTAGATACACATGTCCTGCTGCCTGTTAAATCATATCTCATATAGAGTCAGCAGTTTCGTGGAGTACAGGGAGTTATGAATGTGTGGCAAGCAGGTCTTTTCAACAACATTGAAAAGAAATGGAAATGTCTGACTAAATTGTTCCAGGCAGTAATCAAGATTTCAAACGATGCAGTAGCCATCATATTAGCTGGACCTTTATAAAGCTAGTTTCAAATACTAACCTCTCTATATATATTCAATTAATTAGGCAATTAATTGTTAATTAATTGAAATTTAAAAAGCTGAATTAGGTCCTAATTGTTTCCTGCCTCCTTTCAGCTGCTCCCCAGTTCCTGTTCTATAAATGGCCATTTTACTGCCTTTGTGGTCTCCTTCAGATGAATACACTTGATTAACCTTCTGCCAATCTGTACCATCTGGACCCAGCTAGCATTTGTATTTTCCTTGGTCTTCGGAGTAAAGCATCTTTCCCTGAAACATACCTGACTGCATACCCCAGGTACAAGAACCTGGCACTCTTTAGCAATAGTTCAGTATTTCTCCATATGTTTATTCATCCAGATTTTCTTGAAAAAAAACTTTCTTTGTAATCCTGGCCTTTTGTGTATCCTGACTTTGGATCATCTACCATTTATAGTCATGACTTCAACTGCCTGGGCCTACAGATTAGAGTGGCGCTGGAAAAGCACAGCAGGTCAGGCAACATCCAAGGAGCAGGAAAATCAATGTTTCGGATAGGTGCCCTTCATCCTTGATGAAGGCTCTTGCCCGAAACATTGATTTTCCTGCTCCTTGGATGCTGCCTGACCTGCTGTGCTTTTCCAGCGCCACTCTAATCTCGACTCTAATCTCCAGAACCTGCAGTCCTCAGTTTCGCCTGCCTGGGCCTACACTCAGGAATTTCTTAGTTTGGCCTCTTCACTTCAATAAATCTTTTTTCTCCTATAAGATGCTCGATTAAAAATCTACTACTATCATCGAATGTTTGGTCAGCCTCAGTTTTTTCTGATCGTGTTCCTGTGAAGTAATTCAGGATGGTTTATGACATCAGAGGTACTATATAAATGCAGGTGGTTGTTATTACCTGTCATCAGATTCTTGACAAAATGTCATTGCTTTTTATTGCATCTTAAGCAGTGAGCCTTGTTCATTCTTATCTAAGTAAACCGAACGCAGGACTGACTTTATTGAAACATAAGTGCAGTTTGCCTTAAGTAGGGACTGGGAATCATTCTGTCAAAACAGAAGGCATTTTCTGACTGATTTAACTAGTGTGGTTTGGATTGTATCCACAGAAAAAGGAGAGAATGTGATTCTTGCTTGTAACTTTGGGTTGGGGATACTGAAGATCGTGCCAAAAACCCAAATTTGAGTTAAGGAGAATGCTGACTCTCATGCACGACAACCCTTCTGAAACATACAACGTAATAATTATGGCATTATCCACATGCACAGAAACCCAAGCAGTTCCCACAATGTCATTGGATGCAGAGGAACGCCCATGCTGATGAAAAGGAAATTATTCTCCATGCTTGGTTTAAACTCAAATCAGTCTGGCTTGTCGCTAAGCAAATGTGGTCTTTCAATCCATTAATTAGATCTGTGCAACTATAAGACCTCTTTGAAACCATTGCCAGGTCTTTTAACATTAACATAGACATCTTATAAGACCCTTTTGTTAATTGCAGTGCAGAACCAAAAGGCACCACCATCCCTTTTCGCACAGAAATAAATCTTTCAAAGGTGCTCTAATGATAAAATGTGTTTTCGTGATCAAAGAGACAAGTCTTGAAGATTCAAAAACCTAGATTGCTCATTGCCAACTTTTTGTAGTGTTAGGGTGTGAGTTTGAGGACAAAAGAAAACAGTTGTGAATTAATTGCATAATAAATGGAGGATGCGTGTAGCCAATGTACTCCTGATTAATGAACTACAGACAGTGGAGCTTCTAGTGCTGCAGTGTTAGCATCCTTACCTCTCGCCCCAAGTAGCTTGAGTTCTAGTCCTATTTACTCTGGAGTGACATAATATCCCTGATGTAGGAAAATAACAGAATTATAGAAAGAAATAGTTAATGAGTTACTATTTTAGCTGATAGTGTTTCCTTTGAATTCAAAATACGGCATTGCTGTTTATTTTTTCTCATTGATGCTGCAACATATTTTCCAAACATTAAAAACACACAAACGTACAGACGAGCATCCGTTGACGAGGAAGACGGCAATTGTTGTGCTGACTAATTGACCCAAACTTTTTGTTTAACTATCTACTTAATAAGCATAGAGTCACTGTGCTCCGAAACTCAACTTCCACAAATACAAAGTCACAGATGTGACACGCAGTAATCGCCACTTAATTTGTAACTGGGTATAAACACAACAGTGCCAGACATAAACAAGTTGTACACAGGAAATGATTTAAATACTATAACATGATGTGATAGGCCAAAGACTTTGGGAATTAAAGAGAATGTTGGTTCCAGAAAAACTGGTTGTGAAGATATTTGACAGAGTTAATCTGGAGAATTGGTAACCAGTGGAAACAGATTAAAGAGTGACTAGGGAATGGACCTAAGGTAAATTGAGTACAATTTATTTTATACACAGATTTCATTGAGTCAATAGAAACTTTCAGAAGGGAATTGGAAATGTATTTGAAAAGGATATCTTCAGTATGAACAATCATTCTAATTCTGTAAACCTAATTTGTTCCTTTATCCCTTAATTTGTGTTTATGCACAATATCGTATTAGCAGTAAATACCGAATGTTTCTTTCTGCACTGATGGCAAAGGTAGTCTGCCAGATATAGCACCAGCTCTTTAGGGGATGATCCTTGCCATTTTAGTGAAGGTTGCTAAGAACTACTGGATCACTTACTTGGAAACGTTGCTTACGTTAAAAGCACGGATTAAAGAAGGCCAATGCAGCTCATGGATTTAACATCAGCTAGCAGTGTAAATTGCAAAGACATCAAAATCCTTTTACCATTTTGCCAATTAGATCTCATTGTCCAGGTTCACTGATATTCTACTTACAAATCAGTTACTGTGAACAATGCTAGTTAGTGGAGATCATGTATGTATGCAGTCTATGATTGTCGCAGTTTTGTTAAAAAGACAGGCTTAGTGACTTCCGCCCCCCCCCCCACCCCACCCCACTGCTGTGTTTGCCACCACTTCCGCCCCCACCAACGCCACTCACCTGCATTCTGCTGACACGCCCCCCACAGATCCCACTGTCACCATCC
>NC_057738.1:13458185-13471880 GCF_004010195.1 Chiloscyllium plagiosum | reverse complement strand
TTTCTCCCCACCCCCACCCTCCTTTCACTTATCTCTCCACCCTTCAGGCTCTCTGCCTGTATTCCTGATGAAGGGCTTTTGCCCAAAACGTTGATTTTACTGCTCCTCGGATGCTGCCTGAACTGATGTGCTCTTCCAGCACCACTAAACCAGAATATCAATTTTCAACTTCCATCATCTGATTTTAATACCTGAGAATTTCTTGAAATAAAGTGGTTTTAAAAAGGAAGATACCTGAACACAGATTGGTTTCCTGATCTTCTCTCAATGTGTAAAAAACAGAATAAAGCAGTTAATTGAATCAGGTGTCAAAAATTTCATGTGTCCTTAAGACCATAAGATATAGGAGTAGAATTAGGCCATTCCACCCATTGAGGCTACTCCATCAATCAACCAAGGCTGGTATGTTTATCAACCTCATTCTCCTCCCTTCTCTCTGTAAGTTTTGATCCCCTTATTATTTCAAGAACCTATCTATCTCTGTCTCAAATGCACTCAATGACTTGGCCTCCACAGCCTTCTGCAGCAATGAGTTCCACAGAGTCACCACCTCCTGGCTGAATAAATTCCTCCTCAACGCAAGGGTGGTGAATCTGTGTCTCATGTTTTACTTTACACTTGTATGATTAGTGCATATCTTGGACTTGAAACGTTTGTTTGCAACTACCTAGCTTGGAAAGAGAATGAAACCGGACTCAGGAATAAACAAATTTACTATATTTCAGCAGCTGTTTGGCAGAGCAGCAGAAATAAAGAAAATAGACTAATAATAGCAAAGACTAGAAGACTCTTTGTTGTTGTTTCCTTCTTATTATCTGAAAGCAAGCTCCGGTGATAAAGCAAATCCGAGAAATAAGAAAATCAGAGAATCAGAAAAACAAATCAGCCTGACAAAGAGTCACTGGATTCAAACTGTTAACTCTGTTTCTCTTTCTTCAGATGCTGCCATTCGCCAGCACTATTTATTTCAGAGAACCATCTATCACTGCGACCTCAAGGACTCTACAAATCTCACTACAGCTGAGGGTACAAGACATCAACTAAGCAGCCATGGTCCAGATTCAGCTGTAACAATTCAAGGTTCTACCAACTTTTTAAACTGCATATTCTTTATCTTCCTATTACACTCGTCACTCTCCCTTTCTTAAACACTACATCTGTGTTGGTGTCAATATTGGATTTACTTCCCCCCCCAGGATTCATAGTTAATAAAATCCCTCTTTCTTTTACTCAATAAAACCTTTTAACTGATTCCTTAATTTTGACTTCTATTACATTTTAATTACAGATGACCCCACCACACACTCTCACACACACACAAACATATACGCACACTCTTACATACTCACACACTCATGCAGACTCTCTCTCATACAGACACGCGCTCCTCTCAGATACTATGCATGCACCCCCTGAGAGGCGCACACATGCAAACACACACTCTCACATGCACTGTCACACACAGTCTCTCTGTCCCTCACATGCACACACATATAAGTCCATAGGGTGAATTTGTCTTTGCGGATTTGTAATTGCAGCCACATTATATTTTATTCAAAAATCACACAACCTTCAGGCAGTCAATCCATGTAACATTTTATAAATTCCTACTTTGGAAACAAAACCAGTCTGACTCTAGATTTTGATACAGACATACTCTAACCTCACCCCCTTTTAATGCATTGACTGAGCTGAGATATCACTTTTAAAAATAAAACCTTAAGTTATCTTGAGAATGCGACTTGAAAAAAGTTCTGTGATTTATATATATTAATGAACAGAAACCTGCAACCCGTTCTAAAAGATGAAAAACTTAACAGCAATTGAGGTTTATTCAATATATCATTGCTGCATCCATGATACTGTGATCTTTTGGTATACATTCTGTGTCTTACGACCCTGCTCCACAGCTACCTGATGAGTAGAATACAATTTTTCAAAAGCAATTATGGGAAGAATGATACTTTTTACCTAAAGCCTTTCATGTGAATCAACTTTGGTTCATTATAGTAACCTCTTGGTGTAGATGTATCTCACCAGCTGGTGTTTCAGTTAAAGCATGGTCCCATGACAAGGGAAATCAGATTACTGAAGCCATCCTCAGTTGTACACTTTATACCTGGTTGCCTAAAGTAATTTAAACTCCATTATTTATGAATTCATTTCATCGATTCTTTCCCGACTGTCCAACTAGTCCATGCTGACCAAGTTTCCCAGATTAAATTAGTCCCACTTGCCTGCATTTGGCCCAAATCATGTACCTGTCCAAATGTCTTTTAAATGTTGTAGCTGTACCTGCATCCACCACTTCCTCTGGTAGTTCATTCCACACATGAACCACCACATGTGGAAAAAAAAGTTGCCCTTCAGGTCTCTTAAATCTTTCTTCTCTCACTTTAAAAATATGCACCCTAGTATTGAATTCCCCCATCCTAGGGAAAAGACCACTGCTATTCACCTTATCTGTGACCCTCATGATTTTATAAATCTCTATGTTCACCCCTCAACCTCCTATGCTCGAGTAAAAAAAGTCCCAGCTTGTCTTTATAACTCAAACTGTCCATTCCCAGCAGTATCTTTCTAAATCATTTCTGAACCCTCTCCAATTTATAGAGTCATAGAGATGTACAGCATGGAAACAGACCATTCGGTCCAACCCGTCCATGCCGACCAGATATCCCAACTCAATCTAGTCCCACCTGCCAGCACCCGGCCCATATCCCTCCAAACCCTTCCTATTCATATACCCATCCAAATGCCTTTTAAATGTTGCAATTGTACCAGTCTCCACCACTTCCTCTGGCAGCACATTCCACCCTCTGCATGAAAAAGTTGCCCCTTAAGTCTCTTTTACATCTTTCCCCTCTCACCCTAAACCTATGCCCTCTAGTTCTGGACTCCCCGACCCCAGGGAAAAGATTTCGTCTATTTGTCCTATCCATGCCCCTCATGATTTTATAAACCTTTATAAGGTCACCCCTCAGCCTCCGACGCTTCAGGGAAAACAGCCCCAGCCTGTTCAACCTCTCCCTATAGCTCAAATCCTCCAATCCGGGCAACATCCTTATAAATCTTTTCTGAACCCTTTCAAGTTTCACAACATCTTTCCGATAGGAAGGAGACCAGAATTGCACGCAATATTCCAACAGTGGCCTAATCAATGCCCTGTACAGCTGGAAAATGACCTCCCAACTCTTGTACTCAATACTCTGACCAATAAAGGAAACGCCTTTTTCACTATCCTATTTACCTGCGACTCCACTTTCAAGGAGCTATGAACCTGCACTCCAAGGTCTCTTTGTTCAGCAACACTCTCTAGGACGTTACCATTAAGTGTATACGTCCTGCTAAGATTTGCTTTCCCAAAATGCAGCACCTCGCATTTATCTGAATTAAACTCCATCTGCCACTTCTCAGTCCATCGGTCCATCTGGTCAAGATCCTGTTGTAATCTGAGGTAACCCTCTTCGCTGTCCACTACACCTCCAATTTTGGTGTCATCTGCAAACTTACTAACTGTACCTCTTATGCCCGCATCCAAATCATTTATATAAATGATGAAAAGTAGTGGATTAATAAAATCTTTGCTGTAGCAGAACTGTAGACACTATTGCAGATGAGACCAACAATGACCTATACAGCCTCAACATGATGCCCCACGTCCTATACTCAATGGTCTGAGCAATGAAGGCAAGCATGCTAAACGCCTTCTTAACCACCCTGTCCAGTGTGATGCAAGCTTCAAAGAATTATGTATCTGAACCCTTAGGATTTTCTCTACAACAACACAACCCAGGGCCCTACAATTAACTGCATAAGTCCTGCCCTTGTTTGTTTTATCAACATCCAATACCTTGCATTTATCAAAATTAAGTTCTAACACCTCTCTCTTTCAGCCAATTTACCCAATCGAACAAGTCTCTTTGTGCTCTTAGACAGTCTTCTTCACTGTTGACTATACCATTAATTTTGGAGTCATCCACAATCTTATTAAATATATCTCCTAAATTCTCATTCAAACTGTTTACATAAATGACTAACAAAAGTGGACCCAGTACTGATCCCTGTAGAACACTGCTGGTCACAGTCCTCCACCCAAAACCAACCCTCCACCAACACCCTCTCTCTTACCATCAAGCTAATTTTGTTTACAATTGGCAAGCTCTCCCAGAATCCCATGTGATCTAATTTTACTAATTAGTCAACCATGCAGAATCTTGTCAAAGGCTCGAACCTCAGTTACATTCATCGACAAAATGAAAATCGGCCCTACTACTAACCAAAGTCAGATTTCCATTACCTTTTCATTAAGGTTGTATAGAATTATGGAATGCGATTGTTAAAAAACTAGCAGAAGTTCTGGAATATTGAACAATCATATGGGAAATACAGGATTTTGATATTTAAAACAAGTCAATGCTGCTAACTGTAAAGAGCTTGAACATTGGTTTGCAATCCACAGAGCACCAGTGAGGTCGTGTAATACATCGATGACTGTGGTATAATTAGGAGATAATTTTACTCACTAATGTATTGTTAATTCTTCATGGCCTTCTATGATATTATAATATTGTATTGTCCACTGACAAACAAAGCCAATGCTTGGGCCTTATTTTGTTTGTGTATTAGCTATTTATTTAGTATTTGTCAAATGTAAACATGACAACACAAAGTAATGGATTTATGCATATCATGTTCTATTAATGTGGCAATATACAAGTTACTTTATCATAGTCATGCGCACTAATGTAAAAGATGTCTATTAGTGTCTACAACTTCACACCAGAACTCAATAATTCAAATGATTTTGACGCTTCACTAATTATTCTGAATCTGGACTACTAGAACAGTTCATGATCCTAAATTTCTTATGACTTTTACTCTACAAACACTTGGTTACTTTCCTTGTTAGAACAGCTAGAACTTTTCTTGTCTATGTTGAATTCAGGTGGCTCAGACAAATGCCAGTGAACATGATTTGGATCAACCACCTGATGAAGGAGCGTCGCTCCGAAAGCTAGTGTGCTTCAAATTAAACCTGTTGGACTATAACCTGGTGTTGTGTGATTTTTAACTTTGCCAGTGATCATGAAATTAAACCAGCTCTCAGAGTAAGTAATTGCCTACAATGCTGCAATTTATGGATTCACAGGTCAAATCATCAAATCAAGAAGCAATAAATATCATTTTGATTTTATTGCCTGCTTTTCATACTTTGCACCTGTAATCTCAATTCCATAATTCCTATCCTTACCTCAATTACCTTCAGTGGCTCAGTGGTTAGCACTGCTGCCTTATGACCTGGGTTTGATTCCAGGGACCCGGGTTCGATTCTAGGGACCCGGGTTCGATTCCAGCCTCGGGCCACTGGTCTGTGTGGAATTTGCACATTCTCCCCGTGTCTGTGTGGGTTTCCTCCGGGTGCTCCGGTTTCCTTCCACAGTCCAAAGATGTGCAGATCAGGTGAAGTGGTCATGCTAAATTGCCCATAGTGTTAGGTGCATTAGTTAGGGGGAATGGGTTACACTTCGGAGGGTCGGTGTGGACTAGTTGGGCCGAAGGACCTGTTTCCACACTGTAGGGAATCTAATCTAATCTAAAAAAAATTGCTGCAGTGTGGCCAAGTTCAATAATGCAAGCAAACAATCATTACATATTCCAGAAGCACTTATTTCATGCATGACTGTCTGGTAGAGCAACCGTCAGTTACAGACCTGCCTACATCAGGTATCGCACATCCCTGTTAATGCGTGTTGTTGATGACATTTCTACCATTGTAACATAAGCATGAACCAAAAGCAATAAATGGTGGTGAACCAATGAAAGTAACACCATAATATTTGCATACCAGTAGGTCCCACAAATGGAAATACAAATTTGACAAGATAACCAATCCTCCACCAAGACAATAAGTTTCTTCCTATCTACCCTTTCTATGCCCCTCATAATTTTATACATCACAATCATGGAAAGATGTTGTGAAACTTGAAAGGGTTTAGAAAAGACCTACAAGGACGTTGCAAGGGTTGGAGGATTTGAGCTACAGGGAGAGGCTGAACAGGCTGGGGCTGTTTTCCCTGGAGCAACAGAGGCTGAGGGGTGACCTTGTAGAGGTTTACAAAATCATGAGGGGCATGGATAGGATAAATAGACAGTTCTGGGGTCGGGGAGTCCAGAACTAGAGGCCATAGGTTTAGGGTGAGAGGGGAAAGATATAAAAGGGACCGAAGGGGCAACTTTTTCACACAGAGGGTGGTACGTGTATGGAATGAGCTGCCAGAGGAAGTGGTGGAGGCTGATACAATTGCAACATTTAAGAGACATCCGGATGGGTATATGAAAAGGAAGGGTTTGGAGGGATATGGACCAGATGCTGGCAGGTGGGACTAGATTGGGTTGGGATATCTGGTCAGCATGGATGGGTTGGATCGAAGAGTCTGTTTCCATGCTGTACATCTCTATGGCTGTATGACCTGTCATAATAATGTTGATTGAGGCATAATATAATTGGAAATCCATAGGAAGCATTTCCTTGTTTCCCTTCAAAATAGGGCCAAAGGACCATGTACATCCACCCAAGAGAGCAAACACAGGCTTGGTTTGAAGTTTCATCTGAAATATGGCATCTACAACAGTGCAGCACTCCCTTAGTACTGTACTAGTCTCAGCATTGATATTGTGCTCAAATCTTTGGAGTAGGATTTGAACCAATAGTCTTTGAAATTAGTGGCAATGCTGCTAATAGTGAGGAATGGCTAACAGCCAAACACCCGTGAAAACATAGATCTCTACTAACATGGCAACTTTAGAGGTAATCATGATTTTGCGGCTGGATCAGTTTCATAGCTGTTGGTGCCTTGGATCACTGTAAAGAAACACACTGGGCACCACAGAACTCTCAAAATTAACATGCTTCAATTCTTTGAAGAATCATTTGATCAACTGACTGATAACATGATACTAAATAATTCATCTACGCAGTAGGCTGGCATCATTTCCTGTTTTAGTGCAGCTTTTTTTTAAAATGAATAATGCCATCAATAACAATATAATAGCTTTCAATGAGTTTGGATGAAGGTAAAGAAAAATAAACATTAGGCCAACCTTGCCATGACTCAGGATACTGAGACAATCACCATGTACAATAGAATGAAGCCAGCAGCCCGTCATAAACAATTACTCATACAACACATGACCTATTATGCAAGAAAAATAATTCCTGACCTTGGAGCTGTGGGAAGAATTAAGCCATAAGGTGGAAATGGGGTAATCTTGAAGTTCATTTTTCTTTCCTCTGATGACTCTATATTAGTTCAGCATGTTATTGCTTGTAGTTTATGTTATGTTGCAATGTCCTGTGTCCAAGGACACTTGGAGTGATTAGTGAGACCCATCAAAACACTTGAATATTTATATCATAACCTAGTCTCCAGCAGGAATGGTGAAAGACTTGGCATTTATACAGCATTTCTAACAGTCTTAGGATGTCTTAATGTCAACTATGGTGTAGTCATGATACTGCAGGGGAATACAGCAATCATAATAGCAATAGGATAACGACTAGATAATCCAGAGTTGGTTGTTGTTAGTGCAACAATGTGATCCCAAGTGCTTCAGCAGTGCCCAGAGTCACCTCAATAACCCCTCCCTTCACACTACCAGGGAGACACTGAATATGGTTAGCATAGTCACCCCAACTTGTCATACAGTCCCTTTTACACCTTTTCCCTCACTATACTCCCATTCTCCAAGGACAGGATTCAAATCCATAGTCTGAATTGTTAAATTGTAACCCAAGTTATGCATTATGCTAGCTTACCTGTGCATGGTGGTTTTAAATCATGAGTCCAACTGTGTATATATAAACACATAGAAACATACAAAAATAGGAACAGGATTATGCCAGTTGGCCCTCTGGGCCTACTCCTCCACTCATGGTATCCCATTTTCTCCCCATACCCTTTTATCCCTTTAGCCATAAGCACTACAGCAAACACCTTGAAAACATTCAATAATTTGGGATTCAACTGCTTTCCATGGCAGGGAATGATAAAGGCTCCACCGTGTGGGTGAAGAAATGTTTTTTCATCTCAGTCCACAACAGCGTATCCCATATCCTTAAACTATGACCCCTGGTTCTGGATTCCCTGGTCAAAGGGAAAATCCTTCCTGTGTTTACTCTGTCTGATCTTGTTAGTCTTTTATAGGTTTCCTGCGAGATCACATTATCCTTCTGAACTCCAATGAATATAGTCCTAACTGAACCTTCATGCATCAGCCATGCCATCGCAGGAATCAGACAAAAGCGGGTACTGCAGATGCTCGAGATTAGAGTCAAGATTAGAGTGGTGCTGGAAAAGCACTGTGGTCAGGCAGCATCCGAGGAGCAGGAAAATCAACGTTTTGGGCAAAAGCCCTTCATCAGGAATCAGTCTGGTAAACATTTGCTGCATTGTCTCTGTGGAAAAAACATCCTTCCACAGATAAGGAAACCAAAATTGGCAGATCAACAGAACAAAATTGTTTTGGGAGAATGTTTGTATGAGAGAAGCCAGCTGGAAACTTAGACACCCATTCCCCGAATCTCAACTGTCTTTCCTTTCTCCCTCTACCTAAAAGGACCATGCTCTTCATTTTCGATGCTGTGTATCTCTTCGTCACTCACTGTTTGAGAAATAGGAGTTTGACAAAAAGGAAACAGGATTAAACAACTCCAGCTCCCGGCCTGGAATGCTTCCAAGATGGCAACACTGACCAAAAGTATTCATCACGATTTTTATTTCTGGGAAGACTCCATTCATTTACCAGACACTGGAATACAATTGGTGATTACTGATTTCATTCAATCACAGTTTCCGACAAAATTGCTGGGAAAAGTACTCAGCAGATTTAAAACTGCGTGAGATGGTCCTGACTTGTAAAATACTTTCAGTTGTCAAATCAACTTGTATTCAGTCAGTCAATTGAAATAAAAATTATAAATGAAATAGATTATTATGAACATTTCATTAGATTTCTCCAAAGACAAGACATAGAAATGAACTATACAGAATACTGACTTGACTTGGGCAAATGCCACCAATTTCATCACATGACCTGTTACCTACAAACTACACCTTCCCAATGTCTAACAATGAATAAGTATTGCTTCAACAGTTCGAATAGCATTCAAGAAATTTTGCACCATCTAGGACAAAGCATCCTTTTTGACCAGTACACCACATTAAAGATTTACTCCTCCCTCTACCAGCTTACAGTGGCAACAGTGGCACCAAACTTCCTTCATTAGCATCTTCAGAAACAGTGACCTCTGTCATGTAGAATAACAAGGGCAGAAGTGACATGACAACATCACCAGCTGACCTGCGTGTTCCTCACATTATCCTGACTTGGAACTATATTCCAAGAACTACATGACATTCCAAGAAGGTGACGGAGTAGGACACTGCAACCAGAGCTCGCCTGCTCTGTCTGTTTCTTTTCCTTAGTCTTTTTTTGCCTCTGTGTTTCTTTTCTTTATTTCCCCCACTGCGATGTCCTGAACTCCCAGCTTCAGCATGGATTCAGACTCTTGGCCTCAGCACTGAATTGGCAAGGCATCTTCTCGACACAGCGTAGTGGTCTTCTAGCTCAACTCAACTTTTCAGCAGCTTGTGGCGGTCTCTTGGCAGCCTGGCATGGCATCCTCTTGACATGGTGTGGCGATCTCCCAGCCTGGTGTGGCAATCTCTCAATGGCCTGTGTTGGTCTTGCAGCCCAGCATGGCCTCAGTCTTGACTTCTGGACTGGAGGTGATTCAAGGTCTGGTGCAGACTGGAGATGAGATGCCGGCATGGACGAAGTTAGAAGGACTGATATTCTGAACTTTTCATTTCCCTATTTTTCTAATTTATTCCTATGATGCTGGACTTTTTATTTCTTTGTTTTTCTAACTTTTATTCCCATGAATTTGTGTTGAAGAATCTGTGTCTAGCTACCTTGTACCTAAGATGGTGCCATAAGTGGTAACTTGTAAACTTTTCACTGTACTCATATGAGTATGAGTATGTGACAATAAAGCTAAATCAATTCAATTCCATTCTTTATATCTTGACTTCTTCAGTGTCACTGGGTCAAAATCCTGAACTCACTCTCTGACAGTGCAATGGGTGTACCAACACCAAATTCACCACAGTAGCCAAAGAATGTGTCTCACCACAATCTTCTTAAGATCAATTTGGAATGTACAATAAATATTGGTCTTTCCAATCATGCTAACATCCTATGATCCTAACAACCTAGGAGTGCAGATTCACAGTCCCTTGAAAGTGGAGTCACAGGTAGACAGGATTGAGAAGGCAGCGTTTGGTATGCTTGCCTTTGTTGACTCCATGATTGAACAATAATACAAGAAAAGCTCAAAACAAAGTAGATAAATGTACTTTGCCTTATGCTCCCTTTATCTTCCTTCTTGGTTATTCTTGAAATTAAACATTAATTACAAAGAGTCTGAGACAACTTTAAAGATCTCAAGCACGGTTCCAGGCCTTCTGCAATGTCTCTGCAAGGTCTTCCACTCCTCAAGAAATCCTCACTCTAGGAACAGCAACGATGATGCTAATGTCCCAGGCAACCCTGGCTCTGCTGCCATTCGACACCAGCAGGAGGTTTACCACTGCCAGGAATCCCTGCTCTGGGCATTGCCATTGTCAAGAGTCCAGGCTCCAGGCCTACTGCCACCAGGACTTCCTGCTCCCAAAAGAAATAGACGACAACAAAAAGTACATTGAGAAAAGGATCCTGCCAGCCTGGAGCGGACAGGCTCCAACCAGCTCAAACACTACCTACCGTGCCACTGCTGCCATCTTAGAGTCATAGAGATGTACAGCACAGAAACAGACCCTTCAGTCCAACCTGTCCATGCCGACCAGATATCCCAACACAATCTAGTCCCACCTGGCAGCACATGGCCCATATCCCTCCAAACCCTTCCTATTCATATACCCATCCTGATGCATTTTTAATGTTGCAATTGTACCAGCCTCCATGACTTCGTCTGGCAACTCATTTCATACACGTACCACCCTGTGCATGAAAAGTTGCCCCTTAGGTCTCTTTTATATCTTTCCCTAACCAATGTCCTGTACTGCCGCCACATGGCCTCCCAACTCCTGTACTTAATGCTCTGACCAATAAAGGAAAGCATACTAAATGCATTCTTCACTATCCTACCTACCTGTGACTCCACTTTCAAGGAGCTATGAACCTGCACTACAAGGTATCTTTGTTCAGCAACATTACCTAGGACCTTACCATTAAGTGTATACATCCTGCTAAGATTTGCTTTCCCAAAATGCAGGACCTCGCATTTATCTGAATTAAACTCCACCTGCCACTTCTCAGCCCATTGGCCCATGGTCCAGATCCTGTTGTAATCTGAGATAACCTTCTTCGCTGTCCACTACACCTCCAATTTTGGTGTCATCTGCAAACTTACTAACTGTACCTCTTATGCTCACATCCAAATCATTTATATAAATGATGAAAAGTAGTGGACCCAGCACAGATCCTTGTGGCACTCCACTGGTCACAGGCCTCCAGTATGAAAAACAACCCTCCACCACCACCCTCTGTCTTCTACCTTTGAGCCACTTCTGTATCTAAATGGCGAGTTCTCCTTATATTCCATGAAATCTAACCAGTCTCTCATGGGGAACCTTGTCGAACACCTTACTGAAGTTCATATAGATCACATCTACCACTCTGCCTTCATCAATCCTTCAAAAACTCAAGCAAATTTGTGAGACATGATTTCCCACGCATAAAGCCATGTTGACTATCCCCAATCAGTCCTTGCCTTTCCAAATAACATGTACATCCTGTCCCTCAGGATTCCCTCCAACAACTTGCCCACCACTGACGTCAGGCTCACCGGTCTATAGTTCCTGGGCTTGTCCTTACCACCCTTCTTAAACGTTAGCCAACATCCAGTCTTCCGGCACCTCACCTGTGACTATCAATGGTACAAATATCTCAGAGAGAGGCCCAGTAATCACTTCCGTATTTTCCCACAGAGTTCTAGGGTACACCTGATCAGGTCCTGGGGATTTATCCAAGTTTATGCGTTTCGAGACAGCCAGCACTTCCTCCTCTGTAATATGGACATTTTTCAAGATGTCACCATCTAATTCCCTTCATTCTATATCTTCCATGTCCTTTTCCACAGTAAATACTGATGTAAAATACTCGTTTAGTATCTGCCCCATCTTCTACAGCTCCACACAAAGGCTGCCTTACTGATCTTTGAGGGGCCCTATTCTCTTCCTAGTGACCTTTTTGTCCTTAATGCATTTGTAAAAACCGTTTGGATTCTCCTTAACTCTATTTGCCAAAGCTATCTCATGTACTCTTTTTGCTCTCCTGAGTGGACATTTAGCAGGAACCCTGAGGTGAGTACAATCCCACTGACCTCTTACATGGACTCACACCGAGGGTGGGCTATATTTCCGTAGTTCAGTGTGGTTCAGGTCTGGAAGGTGCTTATAATACAGGTCATGCAAGGGATAGTCCAGGTATTTACCAGCTGGACAGTGTTTCAGTCCCAAATCTCTGATAAAACAAATTACTCAATATTGTTATGGTGCATGAAGGTCACTGTTCCAAATGACTTTCTGAACATCTTCGAAAAAAAAACTTCAGAGCAAAGAAACCAAAATACATTTGCCTCTTCTGTTTTAAACAAGAGGTGTTGGTTTAACTCATTGATGCAGAGCAATGTCAAGAGCATTTCTCAATTCCTGCACGAGCTGATGTTACCATGAAGGAATCTCGTCCTCCATCTCTCTCCTCGTCTGAGGTGTGAAGTCCCTCAGGTTAAATCACCAGCAGTTCTCTCTAATGAGAGAGCAACTCTATGGTCCGGTAAGACTAAGGCGACTTTTCATTTTAAAAATCCAAAATGATAACATAATGTCCATGTTTATCATAATATGTTTTGGAGGAAAACATTTCCTAACTTGGCTGAAATTAGAAGTCAATTCAGCACTAACTTGAATCAGGGATTTGTGGAGAACTTTGAGTCCATTTACAATATCCAAGTGGTCATTATGGCATCTGAGCAATGCAGCAGCCAGTGAAAGCAGAGACTGCTCCTATCATGATTGAGAGTCTAAGTATTTAAAGGGGCTTATAGTATGTTGTAATCTGTTCTCCACCAGATGCCTAACACTGTGTAGGTATAACCCCTACTGAGAACACGTTCGCGCCTGTATTCTCCCTCTACTGGAAACTTACCCTGCTCCGCATGATCTTTGCTCATTCTTTCATACTATATTCTAATAAGAGTCGGTGCTGGTTTACCCATGTCTGTACACAACTGGTTGTGCAGACGTTTTTTGAGTTTTTTGAAGAAGTAACAAAGAAGATTGATGAGGGCAGCGCAGTAGATGTGACCTATTTGGACTTCAGTAAGGTGTTCAACAAGGTTCCCATGGGAGACTGATTAGCAAGGTTAGAACTCATGGAATACAGGGAGAACTAGCCATTTGGATAAAGAACTGGCTCAAAGGTAGAAGACAGAGGGTGGTGGTGGAGGGTTGTTTTTCAGACTGGAGGCCTGTGACCAGTGGAGTGCCACAAGGATCGGTGCTAGGTCCTCTACTTATTGTCATTTACATGAATGATTTGGAAGCGAGCAAAAGAGGTACAGTTAGTAAG
>NC_057738.1:13449993-13455105 GCF_004010195.1 Chiloscyllium plagiosum | reverse complement strand
TAAGGGGCAACTTTTTCATGCAGAGGGTCGTACGTGTATGGAATGAGCTTCCAGAGGATGTGGTGGAGGCTGGTACAATTGCAACATTTAAGAGGCATTTGGATGGGTATATGAATAGGAAGGGTTTGGAGGGATATGGGCCGGATGCTGGCAGGTGGGACTAGATTGAGTTGGGATATCTGGACGGATTGGACTGAAGGGTCTGTTTCCATGCTATACATCTCTATGACTGAAAGGTTCTTCAGTCCCTACCACGTCACTGCCTGTCAATTCTTGCAACTTAAAATAACTATTGAAATGGCCGAAATGCTTTTACACCAGCTAGATGAAATCAACCAGACATGAACCTGGAAGCAGTTGATGATCACCACAGTGTTTACTTGTTCAGCAATTGATTATATCTGTCTACTGGCTGTTTTCTGCAAGGTGTGCTATTACTCAAACCTGAATGTGGTTGCACAAAGAAAACAAAACTAAACTGAAAGAAACAGCTGGAAGGTTTGCTGCAGACCTTTGAAGAGCATGGTAAATAAAGACAGAAACAGATGTTATCTCTGCACTGCTTTGAGGTATTAAAACACAGCAAGATAGAGAATAGTTTACATTTTGGGGGCTCAGCATCTTACCTTTCATTGCTGGTATATTCAACCATGCCATGGGACCAATGACCCTCAGGGTAGAAGGCTTACTTCAACGCCTGAGTGCAGCAATGACCTGTGAGAAAATGATACTCATACACAGTCCCAGTGCAGAACTCCAGCCAATATTCAAGCAACTGACAGATGATCCAACTCTATTTGAGACAGCAGTGAGTAGTGATGATTGAATGGTAACCGTTTCACCAGAGATCCCAGGTAGCCCATTACTGCCACATACCCTCAAAAATGTACGCAAACTCAGGAAGTAGCCAATGGCTCCCAACACCACGTTCAGCTCAAGGAGAAAGGTGTAACTCACACTGAAAATGAAATCAGTTCGCCAAGTTGTGTAATTCTTAGAGAAAGAGGACATCATTAGTTTGTGATGCAAGTGCATCTGTTTCTGAGAATGGGATATAGTTTGCATAGATCAACATGGACAGTAAAGCATCGGGTCAATTTAATGATTGCTGAGTCCAGACTGAGGGTATTTCAATGTCACTTCTCATGAATGTTGGAATAAAAGTATCCATTTTGAACAACATGCTTTGCCTGAATACTTTTCACGATGTTCTCTCATTCCTGCAATAGACAGGCATTCTTCAAGATTATGGTGATTCTATTATTCTAGTTTTGGGCATGATTACAGATCCTGCATACTTCAAAAATATACCCCTCATAGGCTCCCATCCTGTGAAGTCTTATGAGGTAAACATATTTAATAAGCTTGAATTAAAACTTGAAGACCCCACCGGAGCATATATGATCCAATGACATTACACACAATGGTATCCTTCCTTAATTACCAGATTTGGAAAATGAAGAGTTATTGCTTCTCACATGAAAAGATCAATTCCACCAGTTTTACAAAATTCAAACAACTTGCCATTTACATTCCAAGCTAAAATATCAGGAGCTGCAATGACAAGAAACAGGTTCTATCAATCGCAAATCAACCTGTGTCCACGAATGTGAGCCTAGTCCTTCCATAACATAGAAATGGCAAACTTTGGGATGATCGATAGAGCAATTATGACAGACAATATCTACGTTCTATGATGCAAGCAATGTCAACATTATTTCATGCCTCCACAGTGTTCACACCGTTTAACTTGTAACCCAGCTACCTTCAGATAGGACTAGCAGAGTAAACACTGGTATCTTACAGTTTACATCCTCAAAGATATGCTACAGAATACCCTAAAGGCTATGTTTAGAACCTAGCACATTTCAGAGCATCCATCATCTTCAGACATTGAGGAATGCTCAACCTATTTGACACTGTTGTTTTCCATGGAAGGAACAAAGTAGAGCATGATTAATGGTTATCAGCAGTTCTTGGAGAGCACACGCAACACACTTTGTTGTCCCACAAGGAGCTATTAATGTTTGTGATATCCAAGATCAACTTTCTAAGGTACAAAGTGACAGCAACTGGAATAAGGCCTGCACACCACAACTTCAAAGCCATTCACATGCTTCCAACCTTGTTAATGTAGAGGAGCTGATATTGTTCCTCAGTACCATCAACTTCTAGTACAAATGAATTCCTAAGTGTGCACAGAAGGTGGGGCCTTTTCAAGCGCTACACTAACACTATTACTACTACAATACTTATTGTGAACAAACTACTACACAGCAAACTGCATTTGATAGCACCTCCACCAGTCATTGCACATTTAAACCCATTTGCACAAATATGCATCACAATAGATGTGTGTCACAAAATGTGACTGGAGCTGCACTCTCGCAGTTCTTTGAGGGAAGAGGATGACCAATTTTTTTTCCACACATTGCATCTTTTGTTGGAAACTGATATAAGCATTCTGCTAGAGAACGAGAAGCACTGGTTAGTGTCCACACTTGTTAACACTGGCACATATATCACTGTGGCAGAAAGTTCATTCTAATCATCAAGCACTGACTGCATTATAATTGAAACTCATACCATTGCTGCATACTTCCAGGAATAAAACACAACTAAACAATCTCCTTAAATCATACTGGTGCTGGGAAGGTGAATCCTTCCTGCTCATTACTGCATGGACAAAATGGCACTGTGTTCTGAATTGGTATTCTTGTCAGACAGCATTATATGTTGATTGTCATTGTAATCTGCCTACTCTGTATCTTTCACGCAGACCTTAGCTGTGCATGTGTTATCACTTGAACTAATTTCACATTGTATTGAGCATAAAAGATCCTGTGGCTCTTATAAAAGAGCAAGAGATTTTTCATCTGTCCCAGCAAAAAAAAAGTCCTTCAATCGACCTCTTGCCCCCCTCTCTCTCCATCCCTTCCAGGTCTTTGGCCAACTCCCCAAATTCAAAGATGGCGCCTTTGAGCTGTTCCAGTCCAACGCCATTCTCCGGCATCTGGCCCGGCAACACGGTGAGTGCCTTGTAGACCCCACCCACACACCCACCCACCGGGCCTATCGCAGGTCAGGCCTGGCCTTGACCTCCCGTCCCACGCTGCCCGCTGCTGCTGGAGCTGAGCTGTCTTCCTGAACCACTGCAGGCCATCGGCCTGGTCCGCAGACTCCCACGGCCAAATTGACCGGAAGTAATCTCGTGTTTACACCCCCGCCCCCCTCCCACAACACGCCACCTGACTGGCCGGATCCTGAGGCCTACCTGTCTGGCCAGAGTTTGAGGCTTGGCCCCCTGGTTGAAATCCGTGGCGTTCCGACCTGACCTCGGCCTGAGGCCTCCACATACTTGCCGGAGCCTGTAGCCTTCCTGCCCGTCTGGATCCCGAAGTCGACACGCTGGCTGGAACCGGTGACCCCCTCTTGCCTGGCCTGACCCTCACCTCCCCCCGACTTGCTGGAGTGAGTTACCTACCCACTGTTTTCAGCCTGAGGCCTACCCACTGACTGCAGCCTGAGGCCTACCCACTGACTGCAGCCTGAGGCCTACACACTGTCTACAGCCTGAGGCCTACACTGTCTGCAGCCTGAGGTCTACCCACTTGTTAAAGCCTGGGGCTTTACACTTGGATGAAGCCAGAAACTGACCCACTTGGATGGAGTCTGTTCCCTGTTTCCCAACTGTTTGGAGCCTGAGGCCTACCCGACACGGGGTGGGGGGTGTGCAGGGTGGAGCACTGCTGCTTTATCTGGAGCCCTGCCCACTCACTCAAACCTGCAACTTGCTCACCTGCTTGAGCCTGAGGCCTACCTGACTTTCCGAGAAAGTGTGGTGGCCCAAAGCTTGGGTTTTAACCACTTGAGTTTCAAAAACTGGGGCCTACCCAACTGGGCTTGAGCTCACAGCCAACCTACCTTGCTGGAGATACAGGCCTGTCCAACCACATGAAGCCCGAGGCCTACCTAGCTGGCTACAGCCTGTGGTCCTTCTGGTCTACTTTAGCCTGAGGCCTACCTGTCTGCCTCAAATCCATGGCCAACCCATCAGCTGAGGCCTGAGGCCTACTGCTTGGCTGAAACCTGTAACCCTCCCACCAACTGGAGCCCGAGGGCTGGAACCTGAATTTGACCAAAGGGGCCGAAGCCTGAGGCCTACTGCTTGGCTGGAGCCTCAGGTTGACCAGACAGGCCGAATCCTGAGGCCTATTGGCCTGGTTGAGCCTGAGGCCTCCCTGGTTGACCGATGGCAATACCTACCGAAGCAAGCGGCCTTGCCGCTCGGTCAGAGCCTGAGCTGTGGGCCATCCGGCGGTCCCTTATCTGAGTTGCCGCACCTCTGGGGGTGGCGTGGGGGTGCAGGGGTGTCAACTAATTCAATTGCTCTCCACTTCAAGGCCTGTACGGGAAGGAAAAATACGATGCCGCGCTGATCGACATGGCGAACGACGGAGTCGAGGATCTGCGCATTAAATACGCACTACTCATCTACAAAGAATACGTGAGGGACTCCCGACATTGGAAAGCGACGTCCGCGTCCACGTTTCCGCGACGGTTCACTTCAGGCCGAGGGCGAGGCCTGCCAGGAAGGATAGAGCGGCCTTTGGGGGAGGGTGTGGGGGGGGGGAACGATGTTGGGTTTGTAGGGGGCCAGCTCCACAGAAGGCGTCCCGAGTTAAAAATGCTTCCCGGGTGTCCCTTCCGTAGCCACAGGAACCTCTGCCTCAGTTCAGAGTAGCTGCCTCACAAAAGCGGGCCGAAGGGCCTGTTTCCACGCCGTGTGGATCTAATCTAAAACCGGGGGGTTCTGACAAACACCGCGTTGCGCCGTCGTGGTGGAAGGTGTGACGTTGTGCGTGAGTGGAGTTCAGTCCGGGATCCGTGAGGGAAACTCAGGGACTCACAGGGTCCCACAGGCTGTAAACTCAGGAACTGTGTCTCTGCTGTTGTTGGGGGAGGGGGGGGGATTATAACAACCCTCCTTTGGTTAAAATAGCCCTTCCTCCAACATTCTCTCTCCGTCTCTCCCTCTCTCTCTCTCCCTCTCTCTCTCTCTCTCCCTCTGTCTCACTCTCCCTCTCTCTCTCTCCCTGTCTCTCTCTCTCT
>NC_057738.1:13390193-13449292 GCF_004010195.1 Chiloscyllium plagiosum | reverse complement strand
ATATGTTGATTGTCATTGTAATCTGCCTACTCTGTATCTTTCACGCAGGCCTTAGCTGTGCATGTGTTATCACTTGAACTAATTTCACATTGTATTGAGCATAAAAGATCCTGTGGCTCTTATAAAAGAGCAAGAGATTTTTCATCTGTCCCAGCAAAAAAAAAGTCCTTCAATCAATTCCAGCAAAAACAGAATATGAGATAGTTTTCTCACTGCAGGTTCTGGGACGTGGGGTGTGCAAATTGGCTATCACGCTTCCCTACAACAGCAATCACACTCCAGAAGCACTCCATTGGCTTTGAGATTCGCTGAGGACGTGAAAGATGCTATATAAACACAAGTGATTGTCTCACTTGCTATTATGTTTTGTTGCAGGATGTGGAAAAACAAACCCAAATGAAGAGTGATACTGAATGAAATTTCCTGCTAAGATACATCAGGATGGGTCACTCAGTGGAATGTGTTAAATAATCCATTTTGATAAATCTCATGCAAATTAAACACAGATCCAAATGTTTACACGTTCTTTCAATCTACGGCGCTCTTGTTGATCTCGAATGTTGCTCCTAATGTTTTTCTCTCTTGACTACTCAATGAATCATATCTATTAAAACAAGATGATGCATCTCCCTTACAACGTTTCACAAACTTATATACAACATGCCTCAGACAGTCCACTATATTGTTAATCTTCCACTGAAATATTACATTAATCACATGTCCTTGTTCCAAGTTTCATGAGTACTTTTTTCCTTCCATCTCCTATCTACTCAATTCTCAAGTGTTGATATAGTTACTAACTCCAATAACTTAGTCCAATTTCATAACTCTCTGTGTAACAGTAAAGAATCTCTACATTTCTGCTCCAAGTGTTCCCTTCAGTTCTATGACTGTCCCCATCAACTCTTTGAGCACAAAAAGTGATCTGTTTCTGTTAGCTTTATCACCTGCCTTCAGGATTTTAACCACTTCTATCATATTATGCCTTAATCTCTTCTGTTCTGAGAAGAAATCTCTTCAATTTATGTAGTCAACATGTGATTCTGTCTTTAAGTTTGTCCATTCCAATTGAGAACACTATTTTAGAAATATCAAAGAAACAATATTTGGCACTGCAATAATTTACTGCCACAAGCCATTGAACCTGACCTCCTTTCACAGGACTTTGCCAGCTAGCTTGCTCCTAAGGGAATGGGGTCTCACTCCTACTATCTACCTCCAATGACCATTGCCAGGAGCACCACATCCATGAACCTGGCGGCTATTCTCTCTCTCTGCCTTGTTGCTTCTTTCTCTATTCCCCATTACAACCAATTGCAAAACTAAAGCTCAACAGCAACTTACTTTCTGTCAATGCAGTTCACCCTCTAAGGGTAGACTGCCTTTAAGAGGTGTGTGTTAGTTGGGACGTATCCTAATCTTGCATTTTGTTACAAACTCTCCTCCTTTCATTGAGGAGCAGCCAACCAGCAGCATGGGTAACACTCAGCTAAATGATGAAATGATTCAACTAAGAAGGTAATAAGAAGCTTGTGTCCTAACTGGGGGAGGGCAGGCTGATGCATTAAACAGGCATAGGCCAAAAGTTTGCCCCAGGTATGTGCAAAAAACAGATTGTTGCTTTACTCTAACTATGTTTCATTCTGCTGGCAAAAACTTCAAAATGCATCGATCGGTAACCTCTTCAGACAGTTAAAAAAACCTTCCACTTAATGAAAACGTACCTTCCCATTCACTTTCCTTCCAAAAATGTTCCATGAGGATCAAATATTTCCAATCTGTCAATCATCGCTATTTTTCCCTGTAGGGCCCCAATGTGAAACAATTAATCTGCTACCAAACCCATCATCCCGAGGTCAATGATGAACCTGTTCAGTGTCAAACACAATAGTTGGCCTAGCCTGCTTCTGACATTGAGATAGCAATTCTGGGGGAAACAAGGTCATCTGCAGAAGTGGGAGTGGAAATGCCTGCCTGTTGATGCTAGGAGAGAACTGTAGGCTGCAACTGTTGTCTCTACAGATAACATTGTCCTTGATTAAGCACAAATATTAAGCCCATTTTCTTCCTTTAAGAGAAGGAAACCAGTAAACATAATACTATTATTGCTGACATCAAGAAGCAGAATTACAATTTCCATTACTATCAAGTAGAATGGCTTTATTTAAAAGAATGTCTCCCACGGAATTCTGCAGCTTCAGTAGCTTTTTTCTTCAGTCTGAATTATTAAAGCACAATAATGGAAAAGTAGTCTTTATTAGCAATGGTGTTATGGAAGTCTGTCATCAGTCATCCTGGGCCAGTAATCACTGTTGGTTGACTTGACTGCATCATAAATATGAAAAGGGAACAGTATTTCAAAGTGAAATATCGTAAGTAGGCCTATTCATTTAGAAGAATTTTAATAGGCTCATGCATTCAAGGGTTCTTTGCAGTTGCACTAGCTGAAGTCCAAGAGCTCTCATCACCACGTCTCACAAATATGCTACTAGGATTTGGGCCCCATCTTCATCAACGAGCATCACTTCTAACGAAGCATTTTCTGGTTCCTGTACTTTGTATGCCATAATGAATTGTACAAAAATGACAAAGTGATTAGAATTTGCTTTAATTATTTCAAAGGAGTTATCGTGC
The DNA here is from genome assembly GCF_004010195.1 of Chiloscyllium plagiosum. Classification (NCBI taxonomy): domain Eukaryota; kingdom Metazoa; phylum Chordata; class Chondrichthyes; order Orectolobiformes; family Hemiscylliidae; genus Chiloscyllium; species Chiloscyllium plagiosum. Next base: position 13,446,658 of record NC_057738.1, on the reverse strand, counting down.
CACAATTGTGAGAAGTTGGACTTGGGGCAAATGTTTGGGAAGGTGCTTCCTCTGTGCATTGGTATGTGCCAACGAGAGACCTGTGCCAGATGGAGTCATTGATCCTCATGGCCATAACCACATGGTTGACAGTCAGAAAACAGAAAGGTCCGAGCAAGTTCTATCGATAGCAATCTCAGTTCTTTTTGATTTAAAATACAACTGAAACAAAGTGGTATTTCTTTTCTTCAGCGTCCGTAGCTAAAACATAGGAACTTTTGAAAAGAACTTGAATAAATAATTTAAAGATGAAAATCTCAATGGATATGGAGCAGGAGGAGGTCATTTCAGAAATTGCATCTTCTGACTGCACCCAGTGTTAAATAATCTCCCATATGCTCAAAACCCTATTCATCTAACATTTATCCATATTGATTCATTAGCTTTTACGAAGTTCCAATTTTCCCCCAAATTTTCTTTACTGACCACTGTTTACTACAAGATGATAAATCCTGTAGCCACAGGCACTAGCAATTGTGTAATAAGTCCTTCAAGTGCAAATCCATAACTCTGTAAGCTAGGCAATCAATACACCAGTCCATCATGAGATCAGTCGATCACAGCTGAGGTGGACCTTGCCTTTATCCAAAATCCATCTGTCAGATTGTAGAAAGGGAAGCTGCAACTTAAATTGAAGAACTCAACAGAGTTCACAGATATAGTGAGGTAAAGGGGTAGGAAAGAAATTGTTTAAATTTTAATATCGAATGTCCCTATATTTTATCAGACTGCCTCCCAACATACAATTAGAAGAATTCCCTAAATTTACAATGCAGAAAAACAATGTAATTCTGAAGGTGATTACATCACACCAAGTACATGCAAAATCCATCTGTTAGCTAATCCTCTGTCCAACATGGAATGAAAGCAATAGATGTTTTCAATCAAGCTCCTGGTATCAGTTATATCATATGACCTTCCATTATTTCTCCCAGAAAACAGAATGCCTGACAAAATTAGAATCTATAAAATTCACCCAATATTACTCAGACTCCAAATGGGTGTAATTCAGAAACCTGAGAGAAAGATTGGGAGCAAATGATTTCTCACCTCCTCCAAATTCTGCAGCCAGGATGCACTGAAGTAGATTCTAATCTTTGAGATCGAAGTCTGAAAAATGATTCAATTTACTGAAGAAAGCCTGATTGTGCGTTATTGCATCTTATTAAGGAATATAGTGAGGCAGTACATTAACTTGCTATCAGCACATGCCTACTAGCCTCAGTTCACTAATGCACTGTCAAATTAACACGGGTGATGAATGCAGAGAATGATGTTGTTTTCCTTGTGTCTACGGCAATACAATGACTTCACTGGCCCACTTCCCCAGTGCATGCTATGTTACACTATGATGCATATGCTTATTACAGAGCCTGGTGGAAATTGATGTGGTCAGACCAAAACCTACTGTACCTGTCACAACCAAAGGCATGAATCATAGGCCAGAACTCAGGGAGGATAAAGAAAAAGCAAGTATGGCAACTATTGCTGCTAAACTGACTGAACAAAAAGTCACACTGTGTTCATCTAAGTGTGCATTAATAAGCACATGCATTCAAATGGTCTTTATTGCTACAATAATTTCACTGCATAGCTGAAATATGAATGTCATTATTACCTTGACATGAGACTTTCATCACTCTGCTGATGTGCATCATTGCCAACCTAAGCCAATTTCTGAGAAAGTGCAATGCTGTCAAGAAGCTAAATTGCTCAGCTTTGTTCTTTTACTAATTGTACCTCCATAATAAATATAACATCGCCCCAACATACCCCACACGCACCACAACCTCTGACCCACGCCCATGCCCATCCCCTGTTTTGAATATTAAGTGATAGAATTCATTGAGTACCCCAGGTTTAATTCATGCAATAATCCTTTTTGGGCATCTTATTAACTTATAGGTATGAAGCATTTGTCCAATGATGCCACTTAAAAGTGCCCCATCTGTGCGCTGCTGTTAAAAAGAAAAAAAATGCTACTTAGGAAGTATCACAAGGTTTTTCTGACTAAAACACAATCCAAAAATTTGTCAGTTACCAGGTGTTCTGTAAAGATTGTCCCGAGGAATGCTTCATAGAGCTTCATTCAAATGAAAAGAAAAGTATGAGCTTGCCTTTTCAATATAGAAGGAGAATGTAATCATTCAAAAGCACAGATTAAACATTGTTGCCTATTATTCTTGAAGGACTGAAACAAAGGAATGGAAAGGCGCATTGCTACAACAACTACAACTTGCATTTATATACCACCCTCCAAACATTTCAAGGTTTATTTGCAGAAGCAGGATTTGACAAGCTGCAATAGGAAAGATTATCAAAGTTTTAATCAGGTGATAATTTTTAAGGAGTGTTCTAAAGGAAACAATGAGGACAAAGAAATGGACGTGTGTATGTGTTAGGGTGGGGGGAGAGGGAGTGTCAGAGTTTGGGCCCTAAATAATTCAAAGCACACTATCAAGTAGATGGATGAGTCGTTAAAATCAAAAGGCCAGCACTAGATGTGGTCAACCCAGAGGGTTGCAGGGCTGGAGGAGATTACTGAGATGGGGAGGACACTTAGTCCACCCCATTTGAAAAGACAGATACACAATTTAATATCAAAATGTAGGTCAGTTGATAAGTGAACAGGATTTGGAGCCAGGTAAGGTATTGGCAGCAGCATTATCGATGACCAATAGTTGACAGACTGTTGGACAGCAACCAGGAACACGTTGGAAGTCTGGACGTAAATCAATGAGGGTTTCAGCAGTAAATTACCAGAGACAGAGGAAACATCAGGCAATATTACAGTGTGAAAATGGGCTGAGCGACAGCATAAATACATGGCCAGAAGCTCAACTCATGCTCAACATTGACATCAAGGTTGTAAACAGATTGGGTTTGTCTCCAATTGTTCAAAAGGAGAGGAATGGAGTCAATAGTTTGAGAACAGGTTTGAAATGGAGATCAAAAGCAATTGTCTCCATTTTTCCAATATTTAACCAGTAATTTCCTACTCATCCAGTAATGGATCTGTGATAAGCAGTGAAATAATTTAACAGCAGAGAGGTTAAGTGAGATAATGATGACATAAAGCTAGTCATCATCACACATTCATGATTAAAAAACCTGAACACTAAATCTAAACAAAGATAATATCAAAAATATAAAGCTAGCTAGTTAAATTGGACTGGATAAATAGCTGAACAGGTCAGATGGTAGAAAAACACTGGCAAGCATTAAAGTGGGTATTTGTTATTTCTGGACAAAGCTACATTCCATTTCAAAGAAGGGTGAACTATCTGTGGTTAACTAAAAAATGTTATGGGTGGTATCATATTGAAAGAAAAGGCATAAAGTGTTGCAAAGATTAATGGTAAGCCTGAACATTTGGAGAATTTTAGGAAGCAACAAAGCTGGTAACTAAAAAACAACGAAACCGAGAAATTATCCTCCAAGGACAATTGAGCATACAATGTAAAAACAGACAGTAAGAGCTCCTAAAAGTGTTGAAGAAAAAATGGAGTATCTGAAGTAAATATTAGATCTTTAGGGGATGGAACTTGGAAATTCATATTGAGAGCCAGGAGACTTTGAACAAGTATTTTATACCTGTCTCCATGGTCGAAGACATTACAAGCAACCCAAGAACAAAAAAATCAAGTAGCAAAAGAAATGGGAGTAGATTGAAATAATCATTTTGTTGGAGGAAATGTATCAGATCAATTAATAATAAACACAGAAGCCTGACAAGTTCCCTTAACCTGAGGACAAGCATCCTAAGGTTTCAAAATAAATGGCTGCAAAGCCAGTGAAGATTGATTTGGAGATGCCGGTGTTGGACTGGGGTGGACAAAGTTAAAAATCACATAACACCAGGTTATAGTCCAACAGGTTTATTTGGAAGCACTAGCTTTCGGAATGCTGCTCCTTCTTCAGATGGTTGTGGAGAATAAGATTGTAAGTTGATTTTGATCTTCTGAAATACCGTGAATGCTGGAAATGTCACAGTTCACTTGAAACTACAAATGTAAAACCCAGTCAAGAAAACAGGAAGGCAGAAAGCAGAAAGTGATAACCCAATTAATCCAATATGTTATGAGAAAATTTCAGCAATAATAATTTGGGAGCAGGACTTTTCGGAAATTAGAATACAGCGTCCACCTGGTTTTATGAAAAGGATGTTACATTTGACAAATTTATTAAAGTTCTTTAACAATACAATAAGCAGGGTAGAAAAAGGGGAACTAGTGGATGTGTATTTGTATTTCTAAAAGGCATTCATTAAGGTGCCACATCAAATGATTGTACATAAGATACAAGCTCACGGTGACATATTAGCATGGAATTGTTAACAATCACAAAATGTTATTTTATTGGAGAGAAATTGCAAAGACAGTAGTTTGTAGGTACAATAAGTAATAAAGTAGTTGTCTCCAGGCCAAAAGTTCTTCCTTTGCAGCCCTGAGTTAGGAGTGCTGATATTGTCAATCGATGTTGTGTGGATTAGTATTGACTCCTAAAAAGATTGCCATTTCATAATTGTGTGGTTCAATATTATGAGAGTCATATGACTGGACTTACTGAAGGAAGAGAAGCAATTGATACAAAGGCTTGCAGTAGGGATAGCTGACGGTCTCTGTCCTATTTCAGAAGTTAAATAGAAAGTTATTAACATATCTACTTGCAGGTTGCTGTAACTTGTACCACTAGTATGGAGGATCTTTTTTCTTGGAGACAATCATCTCTTTAAATCAGAGAGGTAATACAATAATTAATATTGCAGGTGTACATGAATTTTGATTGTCTGGTTGCCATTGACGTCTGCGAGGTTTCTGGGAAGTTATTGCTCCTCCAGTCATGTGATTATAACAGCCATCTTTGTTGGACAATTTAATGTGTTTTTTTAAAAACATTCACAATATGTACATACAGATAGGTATTGAAATTGTTTTTCATTTGTCAATTGTGAAAGCAGCTGAAAACAATTACCAATGATGGTAAAATGAAACTTAAGTTGACAAAATTTGGAGGAGCACGTCTCAGAGGGATGTAGGACTGGAGCAGTTTACAGAGATAGGGAAACATATAGGGCACATTTAGAATTAATTGCAATGCCCTTGCATTTATAGAGAACAAGAAGAGGAGAACTGATCAGGAGTTCATTGGAACAGTCAAATCCATAGTTAGAAATGCCTGGAAAGAACTTTTCAGCAGCAGATGATGTAAAACTGACTTGGTCAAGTTCAGCTTCTGTTATAGATCACGGTACCTGTAGCCAGGTTAATATTGGTTAATTTTCTTTCTGATGATTGAAATTCTGTAGATATGAGAACACAATCATTCCCAATTATTCATCTGATGCCTCATCCAATCCCTAACCCCACCTTCAACAGAGACATAACTAGTCCCAATCCTTTCATACACACTTCAACCAATCCTCTGATTCAGCTTTTCATTGAATCAGACAATCCCAACAATGTGGAAGCAGGCAATTCGGCCGCTTGAGTCCACATCGACTCTTTGAAGAGCATCCCACTCAAAGCCATTTCCACTCCCCCCACCCTATCCTTGTAACCCTGCATTTCCCATGCATAGACCACCTAGCCTCCACATTCCTGGACACTTTGGGCAATTTAGCATGGCCCAGCCAGCCAATATGCACACCTTTGGACTGTGGAAGGAAACCAGAGCACCCAGAAGAAACCAAAGCAGACACAGGGAGAATGTGCTAATGCCACACAGACAATGACTCAAGATAGTTTTTATACCACCTCAGCAATTCTACTATTGTTCCAGCCTCTCTCTGACAAATTCCTTTCAAGAATTATTACTATTGCTTTTATTATTATTTCTATCATTCTATTTCTTTTATATTACTGTACTGTTACTAGTACATGATGTTACTAGTACAAGTACTTTGTTGATTGTGAAGCCCTTTGAGAAACCATAAGATTAAAGACAGCATTTATTTATGTAGTATTTGTTGTGAAGAAACAACCCTGGTTTCTTCAAAGGAGTGGAGATGCAAGGGTTTAGATAGGAGATTCAAGAATACGGACCCTATGTGGCTGAAGGCAAAGCCACTGATGGGGTGAAATGAGGCAAGGTTAAAAAAAAACTTCAGAAGAATGAGGGGTTCTGGAGGGGAAGGTGCCTCCTGAAGAACAACACAATTCCTGACTCCCCAAAGCCTGTCCATGTATAAGACATGAGTCAGGAGTGTGAGGGAATGCTCCCCACTTGCCTGGATGGGTGTAGCCCCAAAAACATTCAAGAAGCGTGACACCATCCAGGACAAAGCAGCCCACTTGATTGGCACTCCGCCTACAAGCATCCACTCCCTCCACCACCGATGGTCAGTAACAGCAGTGTGTACTGTCTATAAGATATAGGGCAGAAATTCAAAGGTCCTCAGGCAGCACCTTCCAAACCCAGTACTACTTCCATCTAGAAGGACAAGGGCAGCTGATACATGGAAAGACCATCACTTTCAAATTCCCCTCCAAGCCACTCATCATCCTGACTCAGAAATATTTCGCTGTTCCCTCATTGCTGTTGGGTCAAAATTCTGGAATTCCCTCCCTAAGGGCATTGTGGGTCAACCCACAGCAGTTCAAGAAGACAGCTCACCCCCATCTTTTCAAGGGCAACTAGGGATGGGCAATAAATGCTGGCTCAGCCAGCGAAGTCCACGCCCCACAAATGAATACATTTTTTAAAAGGCAGTTGCAATGTTGTTTAAAACTAGGGAAAAGCCATGTACGGATTTAAACTCAAGAACAAAAATTGTACATTCATGAAATGACAAAAGACTGATGCCAAAGGAAACTTATACTTCGTTGTTTAAGGCTGTGTTCAGCAATGTGTTAAACCATATATGATGATGTCACATTGATTTGGTGAGGGGATGGCAGCCTAGAATGTTGAAGCAATAAAATCCAACATTAAGGTATTTGTTACAGATTCAGTAACAATATTTATCATACCAACAAAACTTGAACGTGATTGCTATCATGCAATAAATTGCAACTTATTTAAGTCAAAAGCCTCTTCTCAGACTATCAGGCAGATTTTTGTCCACAAACTCCATCCTCCCCACTGACCTATCACTATTACCCACCAACCTGCATTCACCTTTCACCTTCTCAGCTGCCTCCCCCCCCAAGCCCCAGCCCCAGCCCCACCCCCACCCTCTATCTAACTCTCAGCACACTTCCCCTTCTTTATTCCTGATGGTCTTTTGCCTGAAACATCGTTTCTCCTGCTCCTTGGATGCTGTGCCTTTCCAGCGTTATACTTTTCGACCCTAAACCAACCATAACTGTGCTGGTCAATATCAGGTTGGAAAGTGGGATCAGAATGGGCAGCTGGCTTATTCAGCCACTACAGACATGAAGGGCTGAATGGGCTCTTTCTGTGCTGGAACATTCCTATGATTCTATGGTGTGCCTTTTTAAGAGCAGCACTCTTATCTTTTCTGGGAAGTAATCTTAAATAGATTTACAGGCTGATATTGGATATTCGTGCAGATTGGCAGCTGCTTGGCTCCTTTCCATATTAGCTCAACTTCTCCAGGTTTGTCTCAAGGTCAGAGAAGAAAACAGCAGCAGGAAATATCTGGGTTCCTTTTTGTGTATATTTTTAACAATAGTTCAGTTGGGATTTGTCAGCATTTAATACAAAGCATGAAGTTTGATGTATGAGATGTGACAGATACTAGTAGAGTTGTGTTGCAACAAACTGCTCTCCAATAGGATTGTTCATGGTTCATTCGAGGTATGGGTGGTACAATGGTGGATAGGAAGTGTAGGGATTCTGAGCAATGGGATAGTCTGGGATGTGGATACAACAGCAAGTGGGACACAGAACCAAAAATAGACTAAAGATGCATCAAAATAAAAATAATGGCACATTACTTGAGTTTGATATTCACCGCAATTCCGATTATGATATTTCTTATTTGTTCTCTCTCTGGTTTGGAGATGAAGGCCTGAATTTTCAGAAGTACAGAGACAGTCACTGGTTTAGCCAAAATAAAACCAGCACCTAGATTCCTGAAGTCCAGGCTTCAAACCGAGCGCTCAGAGTTTTTGTTGGGAGGTGGAAAATGAGAGGAAGTTTTAATTTGCATCTCTGTGGTTTCCAGAGGTAACCTCAAAAGCTGAAAGACAGCTGCTTTCAGTTAGTTTAATTGTTTTCCACTGACCTCCCCGAAACAGAACCTGAATGTTTTAGATCCTTCAGGCGAAACTCTGAAGCTGCCAGATTTCGTTGGAGAGATAGAGCACACATTTTGAATGAGTAGGATAATCTTTTAGAAAATTCCAGGGACACCTTGGAGAGAGATCAAACATCCTTGAGAATGGTTAAATGTAGATATGGGTGTGTATGAAACATGGATAACCTCTCTCTGAAACTGCCAAGATGTTATTTCATTTAAACTTCCTGGTCTTTAAATTTCTGAGAAAAATGTTTATTTTGTTTGATTGGTCAGTATTTGCTATTTCTTAGCCTGCAGGCTATCATTAAAGATGTTGAGCTGACTGAGTGATCACAGAGTAGCAGTGATTGATGAGTAATCTGTTGGTTCAGTTGATTGACAGCTTGAAATGCTTATAAAGTCTTTGAAATGGGTCCATGAATACAAAGGTATTTTAGGGATAAAGTAGTTGAAAGAAGTGTAAATGTGTCTTTAGTAAATGTAATATTTTAGTTTAAATGTTGAATCATCAATAGATACCATAGAACTTTATCTTATTTCATTTCACTGTGGGTCCTGAGGTCTGACCATCTTGGTATTGGGTGAGTTCTTATAGAACACAGAGGGCAAAGGATGGTGGGAGGAGTAGCATGGGTTCCCATGAATTGGCACTAAGTTGCTGCTAAAAGATACCGTACGCTCAGGGACATGCATCCAGCTCATGGACTAGACCAGGCTGCATCTCTGTGCTCGTTGCTGGCTCTCATAGCACTTGCTCATTATGATCCTACTAAATGCTCACAACAGCCCAATCTTGTGATGACTTGCCTTCATTTACATTCTCCCTGCAGCCAGAGATAGCAGACTCACAAATTTAGCAAAGACTTTAAGACAGGAAATATGTCATGGTGGTCAGCAGTCCTCAGTCAGGTCAAGGGGAAATAGCCTTTACTCGGGGTGCCTCAGTACAAATGTCAGGAGCACCCCCATTGCTCTGAGCAGGCCCTGGACTGGCAGTCAGAGTCAGGATTCTCTCCTCATAAAGGGTGAGGGCCCCAATGACAGATAGCCCACTATTCACCTTGACTCTTTCTCCCTCCTGGAATGAGACAGAGGCAGGGATTACAGGAGAAGAAAGTTGATGCAGAAGAGGAGGTGTCCCGAGTGGGTGAACAGGCAGTGAGAGACCATATCGGGCTTATTGGTGTCAGTGTGGGGGCAGGTGACAGTGGGCGACGGATGATTTTGCAGGCATTGATAAGAGTGATTGAGCATGAGCCTTGGTCGGAGATGGGTAAAGTAGCAGAGAAACAGTGAGTGTGAGATAGCAGAGAGAAGATGGGATCACTTACTAAGACGGAAAGGGGCATTGACCTTCTTCATGCACTGCTGAGGTTCCTCCGAATGGCTGAGGCTGCTTTAATTTGGGTGGCAGTCTCAGATCATGGTCTGGTGTCATGACCTTACCTGCTAGTTCTGTGGGCAGTTCTGTGTTTGCACCATTCCATCCAGCAGGACTTCCAGCTTCCTGGCCAAATAGCAGGGCAGTAACTTTGTGCTATTAACTCATTAATTTTGTTTCGAATGCTTTGTCCATTAATATACACAGTTTTTAAATTTGTTCTGCTGCTCAATTTCCCTACTTTTTTTATAACTCCCTGGCGGGTAAAGATTTTCTGTTCTGTCCCTCACCTTTATTGTCTAGCAACCATCCACCACATTGCTAACCTGCACACTTATCTTACTGGGGTTTTTAATTTCCCCAGTAACTGAACACCAATAATTTCCCCAGTAACTGGGCCCAGCAAGGTTCAGATGAGGACAGTCCCATCAGAACAGGTCCCTTCTTCCCCAATACTGGTGCCAATGTCCCATGAATTCAAACCCATTTCTCTCACACCAATCTTTGAGCCATGCATTCACCTGCTTAATCTTATTGACCCTGTGCCAATTAGCCAGCGGTTCAGCCAGTAATCCAGAGATTGTCACCTTTTTGATTCTGCTTTTTAATTTAGCTCCTAGCTGTTCATACTCCCTTAGCAGACCCTCTGCCCTGGTTTTATAATGTCATTGTTACCTACATGGACCATAACCACTGGATCTTTACTTTCCCACACCAAGTTCCTCTGTAACCGGATATCCTGAACCTGAAACTGAGCACGATGTCTATGGCAAATTCAGCAACTGTGCAGGACAGCTCTAAACTGACCAGTGTTTGTCTATGTGCACAACGGACTCTCAAAGATAGAACAGATACAAGGGGTATTGGTCTGTCAGAGGGTATTGGCTGAGGAACGAGTTGTTCGGAGAATGGCACATGATAATATTGGGATGAAATCAGATGTGAGATAAGCCAAAGAAACATGGTAGCGAATTAATAAGGTGAGATTGATGAGATTGATGAGATCTGGTAAGAGAGTCTGCTAAACCTCATGGCGACACAACCTTCAAAAAGCTCAAATCATTTTGGACTTGGCCAAAAGGAATGCAGGTTTCAGCCCACTGTATCTTTCAGGCAATTGGGTAAACACTTATCTTGTAATTTCTGAATTAAACAGCAATACTAATTTCTGGCAATGTCAGAGCTTCAAGCAGTGTCAATGAGCTGTTTGCACCTTGTTAAAGTGTGATTATCTTAGTGAAGAGATTCTAGATGCAAAAAGCTAACAATTACGAGAGGCAGTTGCTAAGTGGAGATTTCCTGTCAGTTTTAAAATATGTTGTTTACTTCACATTTTGCCTGAAGCATCCTCTAAGCATCTACAGTTGCATCAAAGCGCCCATTTTAACCATGTGAACCACTTGGTAATGGCAGAGGTACACGACTTGAATTCAGGATTCATAAATTCAACTCCATTTCAAAATCTCTCAGGCTATGGTCAGTTTACCACAGTCCCATAGTAAGGGCTTGGGGGCCATCTTTGTAAGTTAGCAGTTTGGTGATGATTAATTGCCACCTGTGTAAGTTTGAATTCAGAAGATTTTCATTCTGCGATTTGTGATTGTCAAGTAGGCTAGACTATTTATCGACCCATAAATAGAATGAACCCTTACTGTAATTTGTCTGATAGAAGATCTGAGACTGTTCAGCCATGCAGCTGTTCCAAACAGCTGTGCCATCATTGCTGTCATGTTACCAAATTCCCTTGTTCCATGGCATCATCTATGGCTAAATTGGCAATATTCTTGTTCCTCGATTATAGGATTCAGGGTCAGAATTTATCAGATGGTTGGGTCTACCATACCCTCACTCAAAACATCAGTGGGGAATACACCGGTGTCAGTCACAGTAGGCCCACTGCCATTTCACACTCCATGAGGTGTTAATTGGCTGGAGGCAAATCTTACCCTCAATCAGAACAACAGAACATCCACTCACCTTGAGTGCTACCAAGCAATCACCACCAAAAGTCAAGAATCCTAATTATCAACACTAACAACACAGAGGGTATTTGAGTGTACGTGCATGCGTGTGTGCATGTTTGTATGCATGTCTGTGTGCATATGCATGTGTCGGTGTGTGTGTATGTTTGTGTGTGTGTGCATGTGTGTCTATGTGAGCTTGTGCTGGTATTGGTGTGCGTGTGTGCATGTTTGTGCGTTTGTGCCTGTGTCTGCATGTGTGTGCACATGTGGTATGTTATTTCTTTTCATGTTCAGTAACTAATAAACTCACCCTTTTTTCATTCAAGAAAGCCTGGCTAAAATTGCTCTTTTTGAAACTTTTAAAAAGTTAGTTCACTGAATGTGGGCATCGTTGGCTAGGCCAGTATTTATTGCCTATCCCTAATTGCCAGAAAGCAGTTAAGAGTCAACCACATTAGTGTAGATGACTGTCACATTTAGGCCTGACCAGGTAAGGACAACAGATTTCCTTCCGTAATGGGCATTAGTCAAGAAGATGGGTTTTTGTGACAATTGACAGTGATTACATGGAGGTTATTAGGCTAGCTTTTATTCCTGATATCTTTTATTGACTTCAAATTTCACCATCGGTTATGGTGGAGTTTAAACCCATGTGATGTGTCTTAGCACCACCAGTGCCTATGGTCAGGACTGGCTCTAATAGTTCCCAGGTTCCAAATCCCAGAGTTCAGGTCCAGATGGCATGGTGTGGAAGCGAGGCCTGAGAGGTGGGGAGAGGGGGAATTAGGGCCGAGATGGAGCTATCTGACAGACACACTTTGGAAGTAGGGTATCCAATATTGAAAGAGAGCAATCCTCCCCTTCCAACTCAAGCATGATGACCTGCTGGGACTCCCCCCCAAACCTTGAAACCTGCCCACTATAATCAAAATTCAGTCGAAGTGGGAAACAGGACTTAAGTAGCCGTTATTGGCCCCAAAAGGAGTTCAGTTGGGAGGAGGTGACAGGTCACCTTGGCCCCATATAAATTCGGGGACTGTCAAGGATATATAGAAGAGAAAAGACAAGGCCTCATGGGGCGGTTTATACACCTAAAACAAAGCCTCCAGAGGCACATCATAAAATTCTGATCAAGTTCAAGGCATTTGGCACACTTGCCATTATTGTCCTGTCCTTTAGTACAGGGGTTGGGACGTTATGTTGAGGTTATACAGGACATTAGCGAGGCCTCTTCTGGAATACTGTGGCCAGTTTTGATCGCCAGTTTTAGGAAGGATTTTATTAAACTGGGAAGAGTTCAGAAGAGATTTACTAGGATGTTGCTGGTTGTGGAAGGTTTGAGTTTTAAAGAAAGGCTGGGTAGGCTGGGGCATTTTTCCACTGGAGCATAGGAGGTTGAGAAGTGATCTGACTGAAGTTTATAAAATAATGAGAGGTATATATAGAGTTCCTTAGGATGGGGGATTTCAAATTTAAGGGTTACATTTATAAGGTGAGAGATCAGAGATTTTAAAAAGGCATGAGGGGTAAATGTTTTACACAGAGGGAGGTTTGCACGTGGAATGTTAGTCCTGAAGAAGTGGTGGATGTGGATGTACAATTACAACGTTTAAAAGACATTTGGATAGATACATGGATAGGAAAGGAGGGATATGGTCCAGGAGCAGGCAGGTGGGACGCGCTTAGCTTGGGATTATGTTTGGCACAGACTGGTTGGACTGAACGGTTTATTTCCATGCTGTATGACTCTATCTATGACTTTAAGTCTGATTTCAGGGCTCAAAGGTTAAGACTGAGACTTTAGTAAGTGTTGCACTGTTGGAGGTGCATATTTCATAAGAGATGTTAAACCCAGGCCCCGCTTGCCTTGCTGACGGATGTTTTGATGGAGAAAACTTTATGTTTTGGATCTTTGGATTTTAAAATTGAGGCAGAAAAATGTGAGGCAGATGGGATTTTTTTAAGCAGGTCAGAAAGTTAATTTGGGCAAGTGGCTTAACTATATCAATTCCAAGATGACACACAAATGCAGTCAAGTGCCAAGCAGACCTCTGTGATGTTAATGGCTAAAATATTTACATTGACAACCAGTAAAAATACATTCAGAAGAATCCAGCATTCAGCTGAGAAGGTAGAATAGTTTTTCCTAGGAAGGAACCAAATATTTTCTAAGTCAGTTTAGGGAGACCAGTCATTTCAGCAGAAGTGGTCACTATTTTGTGAAATTTCCAAACTGGAAGAGACATACAAGATAATCAGAGGGTCAGATAGGGTGGACAGGGAGAACCTTTATCCAAGTATGGGGACGGCAAACACGAGGGGACACAACTTTAAAGTGAGGGGAGATAGGTATAAGACAGATGTCAGAGGTAGTTTCTTTACTCAGAGAGTAGGAAGGGTATGGAATGCTTTGCCTGCAACGGTAGTAGATTCGCCAAGTTTAAGTGCACTTAAGTCGTCATTGGACAGGCGTACGGACGTACATGGAATAGTGTAGGTGGGATGGGCTTCAGATTAGTATGACAGGGCAGTGCAATATCGAAGGCTGAAGGGCCTGTAATGTTCTATGTTCTATGGAAGAGTTTGTCTAGAAACCTTGATGCTGTTAGGAAGGAGTTGTAAAATTCTCTCTACAATTCAAGAAAGACAAACTAGAAAGTGTAAATTAAGTAAAGATGTAAAAAGCTGAGATCGGAGTGTTATTTGGCTGGGATTGAGTTTCTCTAACAATGGTGTTGAGAAATATGTTGAGATGCTGCTTTTGCTTTTTGTTTCAAGATCTTTCTAAACTGTCTCTGTCTCTATTTGGTGTGTTTTTTCCCTCTTCTGTGTAACAAACTTATGTACTGTTGTTAAAGAACATCCACAGTCTGATGTGAATATGTTTCTGTGACTAACCATCATGTTAACCGACTGAAAAAGAGCGTAGTGAAGACAGCGTTATGCATGCTTTCCTTAATTTGTCAGAGCATTGAGTATAGGGGTTGGGAGGTCATATTGTGGCTGTACAAGCCATTGTTTAGACCACTTTTGGAGTATTGCATGCAATTCTGGTCTCTCTCCAATGGAACGATGTTGTGAAACCTGAAAGGGTTCCGAAACGTTTCTCAAGGATGTTGCCAGGGTTGGAGGATTTGAGCTATAGGGAGAGGCATAAGAGGCTGGGGCTGTTTTCCCTGGAGCGCCAGAGGCTGAGGGGTGACCTTAAAAAGTTTTATAAAATCATGAGGGGCATGGATAGGGTAAATAGACAATGTCTTTTCCCTTAGGTGGGAGAGTCCAGAACATGAGGGGAAGGTGAGGGGGAAAAATTTAAAAGGGGCCTAAGGGGCAACATTTTCATGCAGAGGGTGGTGCATGTATAGAATGAGCTGCCAGAGGAAGTGGTGGAGGCTGGTACAATTGCAACATTAAAAACACATTTGGATGGATATATGAATAGAAAGGATTTGGAGGGATATGGGTCAAGTGCTTGCAAATGGGACGAGATTAATTTTGGATATCTGGTCGACATGGATGAGTTGGACCGAAGTGTCTGTTTCCATGCTGTACACCTCTGTGATCAAGCCAGATTTCAATCTGGGATCTGACTTCTATCAGCCAGGACATAACACATGGTACTGTTTCAAAGAAGAGCAAGGAATTTTTCTCTTGCGGCCGGGCCAATATTTTTCCCTCAACACTGCAAACTGGTTATCTGATCATTTTCACTTTTGACATGCATAAGTTGGCCACTGGAGTTCTTAAATTACAACTGTAACTACACTTTACAAGTATTTAATAGGCTTTGAAACAAGTTATGGTCATAAAATGTGCCATATAAATTCAAGTGTATTTTAACTATATTTACCAAGCACCACGTTGGTCTGTACTTTATGCTCTGGTATTCAGCCCACTTAGGTGCACTTTTTAAAAAGCGCAGGTAGGTGGAATTTAATGCCCTCCCCTTAAGCATATTCGATGTTGGGTGATGGGGGAGGGGTCCAGAACAGTGCATTTCATTAGAGGGGAGGGTGATGATTGGAGATCTCTACATTATCCCACCTATGCCCTGATGAAGTAAACTGAGGGAAAGCCTGTGGATAGCCCTCTCGTCTCACGGCCAATTGACGTCAAAAGTGGACAACTAATGCCCATTTAAGAATTTCATCCAGCATTCACTCAGCAGTCAGCAGGAATCTCAATGAGAGAATCCTGATGTCATTGCTTGTAGGCTTCCTGGGAGAATCTCCCATTCAAAGGCAGATCATTACCTGATTGAGACACCCAGTACCAGGAAGAGTGGCCCTCTGAGCGCAATGGCATGATGAGATCCATGCGTCTGCCATTGCTACCAATCCAGCTCCTCCCCTACAACCTCCATTATTCAAATCCTCTCCTGTCATTGCATGACCAGGGTCTTTCCATAATTCCTTGATATTGAGTGGTTGTGTCAGCCTTCGCCTCTCCACCTTTCGTCCAAGTGGAACAACTGAGCAATGAAGCGCTGCCAGTGGGGGGTGACCTCCATGCTCAGGTGCCCGGCTTCTTAATCCTGGGCAATGCCTGTCGCTGCCCAGTTAACAGTCTGATGAGCAATTACATCAGTGGGCCTACATCAGAGGCAATACGGAGTTTCTGCCACCAGCAATAGAGCTCATTACCTGCATTAAATTCTGCCCTATTACACTATTCAACAGAGATGTTCTGAGATGAAATATTTTACAGGAATCCAAAATCCTTTTTTTTTCCAATATCCAATTTTCCAATATCTCGTACAAGGATCTGTCAATTTTGCCTGAAAACCTTACTGTGAAATGTGCAGGGGATTCCTGAAAGGTGTCTATTTGCATCTTAGTTACTGTTTTGTCTCAGATTCACCTGCGGTTTACAACTATCACATTGAGAAAAGTTCGCTTCATTTCCTTGAAAAAGAGCAATGTCCTCTGCTAAGATAAACATATCAGTGGTTTTACATAACTTCTACCTTCTCACCTCTGAGAGAGTGTTCCAGATTCCCTGCGGCTGTCAATGTGCTTTGAGCCTCCGATTTATTTTCTGACTGGTAAGTTCATGTAAAGTGCAGACTGAACTGACAATGACTTAATGGTGAGTATTGAAGTATGCTGCAACTGCTGTTTAATGCATAACAGGTTCAAGCTTAGGGCACGGCACAGGAATAGCTTTAATTCAGGTTCACCCAGGACAAACTGATAGCAGACAAAATATACCATTCAGTGGCTTGTTCTGCTTTGCAATAAAGTGGACCCCAAATTGGGTGAAAATCCAGTTGATGTACCAGATAATTTAGATTCCGCTGTCATTAGAGTTGTTGTATTTTTTTTGTTGAACAAACAAAAAACATCAAACTCATGTAGGAAGTGAAAAGAAAATGTAGGTTCCCCTGACCTGTGAGATTGGCCTCTTGTGCACCATTGGCCTTCAAAGCATTTAGCTGCCTGGTCTCAAAGATCAGGAATTCCCTATCTAACCTTTCTCTCCAACTTTAAGCTATGTCTTAACATCAGGGACCAAACTGTCCTACCATTTCCACATGTGGTTATCTATTTACACTTCAGTACAGTGCATTAGAATGCTGCAGACGCTACATAAATGTGAGGGTTTATTTTATTTGACAACGTAGCAGCGTACTAATGACCTTCTGTAGTGTACTTGATTATATGCAAAAATCTACTCTCATATCTCATTTAAATTAATGCTACTGTACAATTTGAGGCCTGGATGGTGGGCCTTTCTTTTACTGGTCATTCATTAAAAGTAACTCCATAACACTTTAAGGCTCATTTATTCCAATTGTATTTTAAATTTGGTTTCTGATCCTACTCCAGTACCGACACCTTGTTTCTAATTCAAAGTTCTCTGTGTGCCAACAAAGTTTCAGTTGAATTCTTGACTGGTGAAAGATGACCCATAATTCATCAGCTCACTTCCGGGTCCATCAGAGAAACTTCAATCTTTTTGTGACTTCACTCAGGGATTAAATCTGAAGCTGCACTGATGCATCCTGAGTGTATCACTGAACATCATCATCAATTTTTCATACAAGTTACCGACCAAGAGTTCAAATATTTTAAGTTGACAAATCCATGAACTGTCTTGACATAATATTTTTCAGCAAGCAACGTAAGTGAGTACTTATTATACAGGTATCTAGAGAGAGGAGTAGGCCATTCAGCTCCCTGAGTCTGTTCCGGTATTCAATGCAATCACGACTGGTCTGTACAATTTATTGTCAATTATAAAGCTAGTGCTTGCCTCCCCCCCCCCCCCCCAGGTACCATGGAGCCAATGAATGAATGGAAAGGAAATACATTTTCTGAACCTTAAATGTGTGGAGAACTAGCAGATCAATAGATTTTGTCACTCTCTCACTCTGCAAAGTGGATGTAAATCCATTTCAGATTTATTGTTCCACGGTAGTGTGTAAAATCAGTTTAGGCAGCATTGACTGAGCTCCTTGTGCACGTAACTTTAAGGATATAAAAATATGTTTGCACTGCATTTGCACTGCAGCCAGTAGTCTTATGAACTAAAGAATACTGCAATACAGAGACAGGCCTTTCTGTCCATCATATCTGCCAGTCTTTTGTCCACAGGAACCACCAAACTAATTTAATGCTCTGCCTTTCTCCACATAAACTTTAATAGTTGTCTTTTACAACCAACTATCTGATTTGCTTGTCAAACAAATTATGGTTTCTCCATCAGCAGTAATTATAGCAGGAAATTCCACATTTTAATTATCTACTGTTGAGAGAATTTTTTCAACTGCCCCCTTTTTCAAGAGTTACTTTAAATTGCTATCCTCTTAGTATTATTTGATTGCCCAGAGAAATAATTAATTGCCTTGTCCTGTATTATAGCACTTTATAATCTTGAAAAACTTGGTCGAATTACACCCAACCTACTTATTTATAGTGAAAAAGCCACAGAGGCTGCTTTCTCTCTGTATAATTATAGGCTCTTGTCTTTGGTAGCCTCTGATGAAATCAGATTAAATTGGAGTGTGCTGTGATACATTGCTAGCACTCTCAGCTTTGAGTCAGAAGAATTGCAATGACATGCACTGATTTGGCATCTTTAATACAGTAAAATAAACCAAGGCATTGCACAGAAGCATGAACAGACAAAATTTGACTTTGAACCACAAATGAGATGCTAGGGTAGATGACTCAAAGCTCAAAGAGGTTAGTTAAAGGGAGGAAAACTGGACATTGCTTAAAGTAAAAGGTCAGAGTGATTCTGGCAGTGCAATGCCCCAACAAAATAAATCTTGTCCTACGTTCCCTCTAATTTTGTTTTTTGTTTCCCTGCATTCACCTCAACAAAACTCAATGATTAGATTAGATTACATTACATTACAGTGTGGAAACAGGCCCTTCGGCCCAACAAGCTCACACCGACCCGCCGAAGCGCAACCCCTGCATTTACCCCTTACCTAACACTACGGGCAATTTAGCATGGCCAATTCACCTGAAAATGCACATCTTTGGACTGTGGGAGGAAACCGGAGCACCCGGAGGAAACCCACACAGACACGGGGAGAACGTGCAAACTCCACACAGTCAGTCGCCTGAGGCGGGAACTGAACCAGGGTCTCAGGCGCTGTGAGGCAGCAGTGCTAACCAATGAGCGGCAGAGACTTCCAAAACCAGAGGTTAGAGCTGGAATAGGGTTGGCACACCAATTGTCATGCACAGACCCTCGGAGATGCAGCACGGCTACACACGTTGATCTGGATGTCATCGCCTCTTGCCTCTTGAGATCTGCCTGATGCTTTGTCGGGTACCCTATAAATTATTGACTAGGCTGCTGTGCCAAACCATGTGTAAGACTGCTTTGCTGTATCAATTGGAGCCCTATGCCAGTTGCAGAACCCAGAGACAGAATGCAGCTACAAATGGATGAGGGGCATGGATAGGATAAATAGACAAAGTCTTTTCCCTGGGATCAGGGAGTCGAGAACTAGAGGGCATAGGTATGGGTGAGAGGGGAAAGATATAAAAGGGACCGAAGGGGCAACTTTTTCACGCAGAGGGTGGTACATGTATGGAATGAGCTGCCAGAGGAAGTGGTGGAGGCTGATACAATTGCAACATTTAAGAGGCATTTGGATGGGTATATGAATAGGAAGGGTTTGGAGGGATATGGGCCGGGTGCTGGCAGGTGGGACTAGATTGGGTTGGGATATCTGGACGGGTTGGACCGAAGGATCTGTTTCCATGCTGTACATCTCTATGATTCTATGTGTTTACACCTACTGGCTCTTACTGTGCCCACTGACAAAAACTGACCAGTTAGGGAAGATGGCATAGTCCTGCTAGCTGACAAAACAGATTAGAAAGTAAATTGTTATTAAGCACAAAAGGAGAAGAAGAGAAAGACAGAGAGAAGCTATTATGGATGATTTAACAATTTTCTTCTTAACGGTTTGAAAACTACTACCAATCCTATTGAAAGTAATAGTAAGGAAGGTTGGAAGGGTGGAAGGGTGGACAGTGTAACCGACAGTTTTCCATTCTGTCCTAATAAGAGCAACATTATGTTGAAAATATTGGCTGCATCTATCTGGAAACATTCAGAACACTTCCGTTCCTATACACAGGAAATTTTACCAACACAAAACAGATGAGTGGCAGTTCTCATACTCAGCCTTGCATTTGACTAACTTATGTAATTTGGCATAGACTCACAGGGTTTAACAAGGGTTTTTTGAGGTTACTTGATGTTCGTGACTGGGCAATATTTATTACAGTAAAGAGCTGGAAAAACAAAATTGCACAATGTTCACTTTTCTTGTGCTTTAATAGCAGATAGCTTCAGTAAAAATGATTCATGTTTTTTCCAACGTAACAATATTGTTCACAAACACAATTAGTTTAATTTACAATTTAACGTGGTTGGGGAGCCCTGGGATATAGCCACCAATTATGCAAATTAAACATTAAGCAGAGTTTTTAGAAATTTAGAGAAATTTAGGCTATTCATCTGTTGAACTGGGCATGACAATCAATATTCCAATACTTTGCCACAGCCTTTAATGCTTTTGCTTGAAAGATTAGATTAAAATTAAAGGGTCACTTCAGATTTTATTCCCGATATGCTCAGGCACTGACACAACCAAATGATTCACTTCAGTTTAAAAAGTAAAAGTCCAGGTCTTCAAAGACTTCACACTGCAGAGCTTAAAGGCTTCCAAATGGAAAATTTTGCCAAGAGTTCCCATGCAAATCTTTGCCAAGTATTTGTATGGTTTCAGTTGATTTTTAGGAAATTCCCATCGGGCCACACACATCAATAGAGTCACAAATGACACGGGCCATGGCAAGAAATGTGGCAGAATCACGCGAGAGGTCCAGCGAGGCCAATCTCAGGAACAACTCGCTGCATCTTTTAAATAAAGTTTTGGCATCCAGGCGAGATTCTCACCAGGCATCAATGTGTTGCTTTTTACGGTTTATTATTGCCTGTTAACGACCTTATTAACAACACATCTTAACCCAATAATACAGTTTCCAATCCTACCGTTCGCCGCATTCAAACTCGACACCCTGGATTCTTAACATGGAAGTCAGAGTGGGTACCTGGTTATGTCAGCTCAATTCTGAAGAAGGGTCAGTGGACCCAAAATGTTAACTCTGCTTTCTCTCCACAGATGCCACCAGGCCTGCTGAGTTTCTCCAGCAATTTCTGTTTTTATTTTTGATTTCAGCTGGCCACTTGCTCCAAAGGCTCTCCATGTTGAACACATGGACCAGGTATCTCAGGACATACTCCATGGGTACCAGGCGCATACACCCTGTGTCCACAGACATTGACATCTGATCAGTGCCAGCCTGGAAGAACCCTCAAGGCACATTTCCAACCCACTGACAGGATAGTTGTCTATTTCTACGCTGCATCTCAGGGTGCAATAGCAACTCTCATTGTAATGCTGCAGCACATTCACTGGGTGCTCTGGACCACACACCCAGCTTATGTATGGGACCACACTGCATCTCTGGGCTCTTTGCTTGTTCTCTTAAATCTCACTCATTTGAGTTTAGCTGGATGCTCACAGCATCACTGCCTTGTATTGCCTTTTTATACCTTGCCCCTCAGCCAGAGATAACAGGCTAACAATATTGTGTATTGCTGTGCAATTTAATGCAGACACAAAACCAAGAAGCATGTCCAGGTTGTCAGCCAATGTGAGTAAATTCAACAGGGATTGACTTCGGGCAGGGGGTCCAAGCACAGTGCAAAACACTTCAGAGAAGATCCCTACGACACCCGCATGAACCAACCCCACCGCCCCATGGCCGAACACTTCAATGCCCCCTTCCACTTTGCCAAGGACATGCAAGTCCTGAGCCTCCTCCATCGCCAAACCTTAACCACCTGACGCCTGGAGGAAGAACGCCTCATCTTCTGCCATGGGACCCTCCAACCACACGGGATCAATGTCAATTTCACCAGTTTCCTCATTTCCCCACCTTATCCCAGATCCAACCTCCCAACTCGACACCACCCTCCTGATCTGTCCTACCTGTCCATCTTCTTTTCCACCTATCTGCACCACCCTCCCCTCTGACCTATCACCTTCACGCCCACCTTATCTACCTATCTCACTCTCAGCTACCTTCCCCTCAGCTCCAACACACTCCCATTTAGCTCACAAGACTCATTCTGGATGAAGGGCTTTTGCCTGAAACATCAAATCTCCTGCTCCTCGGACGCTGCCTGACCTGCTGTGCTTTTCCAGCACCACACGCTCGATCCCAAGCACAGTAAGCCAAGGACAGCCTCCAACACTGCTCCAGGGGCTTGAACACAGTGCCACATGGGACAATCAGAGTCAGGATGCCCTCTACATTAGGGAGGAGAAGCCAATCATCTGTCCTGCTCCTTTCTGTCCCACTGGGAGCTGCTTTCCTCCTGGAATGAGATAGGAGCAGTTACTCAGGGAGACAAAAGTGAATGGCACAATTGTTAACTTTGGTGTAGGTGGGATGTGATCTTAACGAGTGAGTAGGCACCACAAAGGGCATGCAGGGATGGTGGTTTTGGGCATTGGTGTGGGTAACAGTGTGTGAGGAAAGATGTTTCAGGCAACAGTGTGAGCAATAGAGCATGAGCCTTGGTGGGATGTGGGTACAACAGTGGAGATTGAGTGTGAGGTATCAGAGAGAAGGTGGTGGCACTGAGAATGGTGGAACAGAAAAGGCATAAAAGAGCAGTGCATTCTGCCAGAGAGTGAGGAGCAGGGACATAAGTCCAGAGAACCCCTGATGTCAAGCGTAGCGAGCGTTTAGTAAAGAAAAAGATGGAAACATATGCTAGGTACAGAGTCTCTTCAAAAGTGTAGACAGAGTTAAAGGTGCTTAAAAAGAAAATTAGGAGAAAAAAGAGGGACTACAAAATAGTAGACTTTGGCAGATTGGATTAAGGAAAACCCAAAGCATTTTAAAAATATATTAAGATTAAGAGGATTACCAGGGAAAGAGTACAGTGTATTAGAGACCAAAGGGGCAACCTTTGCATGGAGCCAGTGGATGTGGGTGAGGTCTTTAATCAATATTTCTCATTTGTATTCAGAGAGGTGAAAAATATCGTCGCCGGGGATTTCAGAGGGAAAGGTGTGGGTCTAGATAATGTTAAGGTTAATAAAGGAAGAGGTATAAGATGTTTCGGTGGGCATAAAGGTGCATAAATCCCCAGGGCCTTAAGAGATGTATCACACACTGCTATGGAGGTGGGGAGGAGATTGCTGGGATCCTGGCAGAAATATTTAATACTTTGCTGGCCACAGGTGAAGTGCAAAATGCCTGGGGGATAACTAATGTTGTTCCTTTTTTCAAGAAGGGCATCTGGGGTAGGCCATGTAATTACAGGCCAATTAATTGAACATCAGTGGTAGGGAAATTATTGGAAAACAATTCCGAAGAATGGGATTAATCCAGACGTGGAAAGGATTGTCCAAAGATAGGCAGCATGACTAATTTGATTTGAGTTTTTGAGAAGCTGTCTAAATATACTGATGAGGATAGTACAGTTAATAGGGTTTACACAGACTTCAGTAAGGCCTTTGACAAGGTCCCATATGGAAGGCTTTTCAAAAAGGTAAGAGCCCATGGGATGCAAGGCAAGTCGGCAAACTGGATCCAAAATTGGCTTACAGACAAGAGACAAAGAGTTATGGTGGAGGGTTGGTTTTGTAATTGGAATCCTGTGACCAGCGATATACAACAGGGATAGGTGCTGGAACTCTTGCGGTTTGTTACGTACTTGGATGTGAATGTGGATGGTATAATTAGGAAGTTTGCAGATGACACAAAGATTGGTAATGTTCGTTCTGAGAAGGATGGTCTCAGGCTACAATCTGATATTGATCAACTGGTAAATTGGGCAGAACAATGGCAGATGAAGTTTAATACCAATAAATGTGAGGTAATGCACTTTGGGATGTCTAAAAAGGAAAGGAAGTAGACAAGGAATGGTGGATCATTATGGAGTACTAAGGAATAAAGGGACCTTGGTCTACAAGACCATAGATTCTTGAAGGTGGCAGTACAGGTAGAGAGGGTGGTGAAGGCAGCATACAGAATGCTTGCCTTCATTAACTGGGGCATAGAATGTAGGAGCAAGGATGCCTTGTTACAACATTAAAAAACATTAGTTGGGGACTCTCTTTCACTCTCCGTCCTCTCAAGTTCCCTCTCTCTCTGTCTCTCCCTCTCTCTCTAACTCGGTTCCCCCCCGCACCACCCAAATCTGTGCCTCCGGGGATGTGTAGGTTAGGGTGGATTGGCCATGCTAAATTACCCTTAGAGTTCAGTGATGCGTAGGTTAGGGTGGATTGACCATGCTAAATTACCCCATAGTGCTCAGGGATGTGCAGGTTAGGGTGGATTGGCCATGCTAAATTACCCATAGTGTTCAGGGATGTGTAGGTTAGGGTGGATTGGCCATGCTAAATTACCCATAATGGTCAGGGATGTGCAGGTTAGGGTGGATTGGCCATACTAAATTACTCCATAGGTTCAGGGATGTGTAGGTTAGGGTGGAAAAAAAAACATTAGTTGGGCCACAGATGGAATATTGTGCGCAATCCTGTCAAAAGGATGTGATTATACTCAAGGAGATTCAGCAGTTTGTTGCTTGGGATGGAAGTGTCAGTTATGAGGAGAAACTGGATAGGTTGGGTTTGTTTATCTTGGAGCAAAGGAGGCTGAGGGTGGACTTCTACTGAGGAATAAATATTATGGGGGGGGATAGACAGGAGAATCTTTTCCCATGGCAGGCATGTCTAAGACAACAGGGCACAAGCTTAAGGTGAGGAATAGGCACTTTAGAAGAGATCAGTTTTTTTTTATGGCGAGGATGGTAGAAATATGGAATATACTACCTTAAGAGAGTTGCGGAGGCAGGTACTCCTGTAACCTTTTAGTAGTATCTGGATGAGCATTTAAAATGCCAGGGCATAGTAGGCTTAGAACAAGTGTGGGTCAAAGGGATTAGTGTAGTTTGTTGGTTGGCATAGACAGGGCGGGCTGAAAGGCCTTCTTCTATGCTGTATAACTCTATAACTACTGTAGAAGGCTGTGATGGGGATCTCAGTGGGACAGCACAGAGCACAGGACTAAACGGAAATACAGACTGAGTTGCTTGGTGAATTATATGCTATTACCTTCATACCCAAAGCAGTCTCCTACTACAACCAAGCATCGCTGATGCCTTTGGCAGGAGGCATCACACAGAGTTTCTTTCTCTGCAGTCTCTGCTCAATCTCCCGATTGTGCTGCAGGCACAGAGGCTCTGCTCCAGTGGGCTGCTTACCTCATCCACATGTGGACTGGTCACTGACTCCTTCACCCTCCTTGCTAGGATGTGACACCACAGTCTGGCAAATGCAGGAATTTAACAGCATCTCCAGAAGACTGCAGCATTCTTTCAGACACTTGATAATAGTAAACAAACATTCCAGAAATTGATCTTACTTGCATTGAGGCATATGGCTCTTTAAATTGTTATTTTCCAGGGCTCCTCTGACAGCTTCATGCTTGTTCTCTTTTCCTTGAGGAAGCCAGGCAGACTCTGCCCGATCAGTCATTGCTCAAATTTTGGATCATATCAGCCGGTTTGATGCTGTGTTATCAGAATAATGCCAAATCCGTCCTTTCTCTGCCCACAGGGAATACACTTACATATACCTCAGCACAGGGGACACAGGTAACCAGCACAGGATTGGCAGGACTGGAAAGATATTGTGAATCTTGAAAGGGTTCAGAAACGTTTTATAGAGATGTTGCCAGGGTTGGAGGATTTGAGCTATTGGGAGAGGTTGAATAGGCTAGGGCTGTTTTCCCTGGAGCATCAGAGGCTGAGGGGTTTATAAAATCATGAAGGGCATAGATAGGATAAATAGACAAAGTCTTTTCCCTGGTGTGGGGGAGTCCGGAACTAGAGGGCATAGGGTTACAGTGAGAGGGGAAAGATATAAAAGAGCCCTAAGGGGCAACTTTTTCATGCAGAGGGTGGTACGTGTATGGAGTGAGCTGCCAGAGGAAGTGGTGAAGGTTAATACAATTGCAACATTTAAAAGACATCTGGATGGGCATATGAATAGGAAGGGTTTGGAGAGATATGGGCCAGGTGCTGGCAGGTTCATGCCCTTCATGAATTTAAAAACCTCTTTAAGGACACCCTTCAGCTTCCAATGCTCCAGAGTAAATAACCCCAGCCTGTTCATCCTCTTCCTATTGCTTAAACTCTCCAACCCTGGCAACAGCCTTGTAAAGCTTTTCTTCTTGAATAAGTCTATTGGGTTGAGATAGCTGGTCAGCATGGACAAGTTGGACCGAAGGGTCTGTTTCTGTGCTGTGCATCTCTATGACTACTACAAGTGACACCTACACATTCACACACCCACCCAAATTCCTGCACGGGAATTATAACTGCGGGAAAGTGAATTCAATTCTCCTATTTCCTATCTTGGGTGTAGAATGTAAACTGACATTCCCTGGCTGAGTTAGCTGAGATGGACTGGCTTAAACTGGAACCTGGAGGGTTTCATATGGTCCAACATCACATGTGGCACATTACCCACTAAGTCATCACGAAATTTGTTTTTGCAAGAATATGCAATATCACATAACCTTTCCTTTAGTCTCTCTTGTAAATATGATTTTCTCAAAGCCCACCATTTATTCATGTCTTTGGTCAGACTCCATATTCATCAGGAGTTGAGCAGAGTGACAGATGTGTTAGGAAGTTTACTCCATCAGTCCATTTATCACAGGTTCCTGCAGAGGCTGCACTGGGTTGTAAGTCAACAGAAAATTGCTTGGATTTGGCATAATGCCAATACATCAATACTCTGAGCACTCCTTTATTTTTATGAATTTTCTGATGGAGATAAGTTTAATTTGCAGCAGAATTGCTAGGTTAATAACTATGCCTTTAGCAAGTCCTAAGCTAACCCCTTTAATATGAACTGATTTAAATACAGGACTAGAATGTTTAGCAATGCCTTTGCCAAGATTGTTATTACATGCTGAATGACAGTCTGTCTTGGATTAGGTGAGATGTAGAAGGCTTAACTTGCCCTGGTTATGCACATGTTCCTGCCAATAATTATTGAAGGAATCATACATAAATGAGAGGCCAGGCATTCTATTTAAGCTTCTCCAATTCCTTGTGCACAATGCGCAAAGCAAACTGATCTGCCAAGCTCCCTTCCATTTTAAATTCAGGTTAATTCTCGGAACAGGACCTATTGATAATATTCTCTCCTCTGAGTCAGAAAGAGATGGACTCATACCACTCTCCAGACGCATGAGCATATAAGCTAGGTCAGCACTTCAGTGCATATTGAGGGACAGCTGTACCATTTGAGGTGTTATCCTACAGATAGCGGGTTAAACTTAGAACTTGTCTATACTTTCTACTAAAGTGAACTTTATTGATCACAAAAAAAAATGATTAATTGGTCATTTATCTCATTTGCTTTTTGTGGAACCTTGCTATTATGTTTATATAGAAAACAGCATTGATTGTGCTTTAAAGGAAAAGAGTAATTTATTGTCTATGCAGTTCTCTGAATACCCTGAGCTCGTGAAAGAGGTTTCCGATTAACCCTTCAAGGATTAGCAACTGTAGGTAATTCTGTGCACTGAGTTGCTCATTTTAATAAAAACTGATATCATGATATTAGACAATGCTGAAATATCCCTCATGTTGAGAGTAATTGTCAAAAGTATTTTTACAACTATAGTTGCATTGTAAGTGATGAACAAAAACAAGACTTGTATTTATATCACACCTTTCATGACCTCAGAACATTCCAAAACCATTTACAGGCAATAAAAAGCAATAAAGTAGTCTAGAAGTGCAGTCATGTTAGGAAATACAACAGCCAACTTGTTCATAGCAAACAGCAATATGAGCCTGAGAATATAATCTGCTTAGTGATACTAGTCATGAAGAACATAATGGCCAAGAAACTATGGAAACCATGTTCTTTTTCAAAATAGTTTCATGGGATTATATACCAGAGAAAGCAGATAGGATCTGGGTTTCACATCTCACTCAAAAGACTGCACTTCCAATGGTTGCAGCACTCGCTCAGAACTGCACTGATGCGTCAACTCAGACCTTGTGCTTACATTCCTGTCATACAACTTGAATCCACAACCTGCTAATTCAGAGGTGAGGGAGATACTTTGAATCATGATTGATTATTTTTAATTTCAAGTAGTTTATAGATAGAGTTTGGGAAGCATGATTTCTGCTTCACCTTCTTCTACATGCTACTCTATCTTTCATTTCTATTCAGGGTAAATTCAGGCTGTATTCCTGAAGGGCTTCTGCCTGAAACGTCGATTTTACTGCTCCTCGGATGCTGCCTGAACTGCTGTGCTTTTCCAGCACCACTCTAATCTAAACCCTTCATTTCTATTCAACCTGAACACCAATGAATGAAAGTAGGACTCAGTGATGCACAAATGTTTTTGAAAGCAATATTTGGGAACTATTACATTTTGACTTGGTTGTGTCTATTAAGTGATGCCAGGCCATGTGCAGGTATGATTTACAACTCATCACTCACTGGCTTAGGTACTCAAATAAGTAACCTGTAACCTATGGAACTAGATAAGCTTAAAGGCTTAAGATATAATGGCTCCAGAATTGCTAGAATAGTACATTTTACAGCCAGCAGTGGAAAAGACAACTTGCCTCACCTCTTCTTTATGATGATTTGCTGGACTTATTACAAACTAATAATGTGAACTGGCCATTAATTTGCCAGCAGTGAGGGGGCATAAGGAGGCAGTGCTAGAGTGAGGGTCTGGAAGACCAGGGAGCATACTTGGTCCCTTTCATTTTTAGCATCAGCTCTCATTTTCCTGTATATGTAATTGGAGGGGAGGGGGATGAGTAACAGTTTGCGGAAGGAAATACTCCTCTGCTATCTCAGAAAGGCAAGTTCTAGGGCTTTTCCAGAGAGAGGAGAATTCTAGAGCTGAGGGATGGAGGTGTAGGGTATAGCAAGTGATGCACAAGGACATGTGAGATGGTGGTGTCTCGATGGGGGAGCTCCCAATGAGTGCAGGACACCCAACTAAAGAGATGCATCAATACCAATCAATAAAATGTCTGGTTATTATCAGATTGCTGTTTGTGGAAGCCTTCTTTGCACTATTTCTGCTGCATTTCCTACAATAGTGTAGTAACCGGCCCTGTGATGTCCTGAGGTTAATTTTTTTTTTTTTTTTTTCTTTTGAATCCCTATTTATATATATATATTTTTTTTTTAAACCCCCACACTACCATAAAGTTCTGGCCTAACTTAACCAAGCAATAATCAGGCCCTTACCACATTAATCCAAATTAGAACAGGAATGTTGGTGGCTCAGTAATTAAAGGAGGCAATAAAATATTTATATTAAAGTAGTGGAGAGAATAAGAGCAGCAATAAGCAACCATATGTACCAATTATGTAAATGAGCTATACTTTATGTCAGAGGCAGGAAACAGGAGGCAGGACTAAACCCACCATCATGATTCTGCTTTCTGGTTGAGAAAGCCAGAAGGTATGATCGTAGAGGAATCCAGCCTCTATATCTCCTGCAGATGGGTCAGCTGTCGGGTGAGATTGGGGACATGCAGTGTCCATGATGGATAGATTAAACAACCTGACTCCATTCCTGTAAAAAGTCTCTGCCCAATGCCATTGATGCAATCATCAAAACCTCTGGGCATTGTTGAAATTTCTGACCACAATGAAACCTCTTCACCCCACTATCTTACCTCTCTCACTCCCTTCCCCTCACTATAATCCATTTAATGAACAGGACTAACAAGCCCTAGTATAATATTTGTTAATACTTAAAGTAAACAAAGTTTTCAAAACTGCTGTACAAACATGTGAAACACTTACAAAAGGATTGCACATTTAAATGACAATTCAGAGTCCATAAAACACTCTGAATTAACAAGCAGACTTCAGAATGACTAAGTATATAAAAACAACAGGGAAATATTAAATATATACACATGATTATCATACTAGACTACCCTTTCAATAATGTGAAATATAATCGACCTTTTTCATCCATTAGAAGAACATTTTAACTCAGCTGAAGACTTTTCCACATTTACGATGTTAATGTTTTACTCCAGTTTTGATAGTTGGCAAAAAGAACAATTTGATAAACACACTGTTTAAGGAATAATTGCATCTTCCAATCGCAACACTTTCATTAATCATCTTACTGAAAACAAACATAAATCATGCTATAGCACTTAATAATGAACTGCAAATGAGGCAAGACTATTTGACTTATCATTTTAACCCTTCCCCCTTCCAATCAATAGTTTACACAGCTTTGCAGCTGGTGTAAAACTTAAGAGCTTCCATTTGTGGATAATAAATGCAACATTGCATGGACTGAACACTAGCACTTTTAAGCAAGTCCTACCACAGCAATAGTTTGTACTCATTTATTTATTGCATTTTTCTCTCTCTCTCACTTCCTCACTGTTTGTGATCTATGCTACAGAGTGCAAACAGCCTAACATCTTTTTCTAGTCTGGTAACTACACCCAGCAAGCCCAAAATTTACTGCCAACTTTGTAAGAGTGAAAGTCATTACTATAAGTAGAAAATACTCAGATAGTTCTGCATTTCTCAAAGGGTTATCATTGTTTATTTAGTTTTGCCATTAAGCTTTCTACTGATCTAAGTTTAAGCTAAGGTAATTTTCCCAAAATGTTAACAACAGGCTCTCATGTCAGAAAAACAGTGACTCGTTAGTTTTGACTGGTACCTAGTGATGGAAGGCGAAATGAGAATAAGCACTGTCACAACTAGATCAGGCATAATCTTTGAAATTGGGCAAAGCGCTAAAGAATTTACAAAAATACTTATCCATGTCAGGTTTTGAATGCTTTCACTTTTTTCCTTCAGAGTTGCAGACACATTTCAGGGCTTGCTGCTTCCCATCCTCCAGCAAATGGTTAATCTCACCTCCATAATGGAAAATGAAAATGCAGCTCAAATTATTCTTTTCTAGTTGATGTTTCCCTCAGCTTTGTGCAAAAGCTACTCTAATTGAATGGTTCATATTGTTTTGTGTTTACATGTTTCATTCAAAATATGCCATGTATAAATTTTACAAATGTTTAGCATGTGACAGTAAAATTCTATAATAGTTATCAAATATTAAGGGTATCTGTCAAGATGCATGACTGGGTGTTCTTGATACCAGCATTATGTTTTTATATTAGATTCCCTACAGCATGGAAACAGGCCCTTCACACCGACCCTCCGAAGAGTAACCCACCCACTCCCATTTCCCTCTGACTAATTGACCTAATATATGGGACAATTTAGCATGGTCAATTCACCTGACTTGCACATCTTTGGATTGTGGGAGGAAACCCCACGCAGATGTGGGGAAAATGTGCAAACTCCACACAGACAGTCACTTGGGACCCTGGTGCTGTGAGGCAGCAGTGCTAACCACTGAGCCACCTGTTTTTATTGGGTTGTTACATATTGCATTTATCGGATTTAACGCATGACATTGCAAAGATAACTCTTGTTTGGCATCCAAAGTTTACCCACAGAATTTTAAACTAGAACTGACAGAAGTCACAATATACATGTGATACTTTTGGAGTCTCTCAAGTCCTTCTAGAATCTTCTCTATGTGAGTCAGTCATTTGACTTGGTAACTCTATCCACAGGCTTAAGTAATCAAGCACAATTATACAGATCAGTGAACAGACTGGTATAATCAAATACTGATCAGTTATCATTAAACACTATATTGAGCAGATTGTTTTCATGCAAATGCATCTGCTGTCAACAGTGCATGATACTCAGAGGAAAAAACAATAATTAAAATGTACCCAAGAAAAAAGCAGAACCAATGAATCACAGTTGAAGACATCACAAATCAAGCTTCAAAAAAAAAATTGGAAATGTTACATTGATTAAAGACTATTTTATTGATAGACAACAAAAACAAACAAATAATGGTTTAATTAGTGACATGAGTCAATTTTTAGGCTGTTGCTTCAGTTGCAGTGAAATTGGTCCAAGGCTTGCCAAAGATTTAAAATGCCAGAGTTATCTATCTCTTAGTAAAGTGAGATCTACTTTTTCTAACAGATGGAGTGCCTGCCAGATTTCATTGATTTCTCCACAGTTCGTATGCATCAGCAATTGTAAATCCCATTTGTAGATAATAAATACAACATTGCATGGACTGAGCACTAGTGCTTTCAACCAACTCCTACCACAGCAATAGTTTGTACTCATTTGTTTATTGTGTTTTTCTCTGTCTCTCGCTTCCTCGCCTGTTTGTGATCAACACCACAGAGTGCAAACAGCCTAATATCTTATTCTGGTCTGGTCACTACACCCGCCGAGCCCAAAATTTGCTGCCAACTTTGTCAGAGTGCAAATCATCACTCTAAATAGAAGCTACTCAGATAGTTCTGTAATTCCCAAAGGGTTATCATTGTTTATTTGGGTTTGCCATTAAGCTTTCTACTGATTTAAGTTTTCGTTCAGGTAATTTTCCCAAAATGTTAGCACAGGCTCTCATGTAAGAAAACAGTGACCCATTAGTTTTGACTGGTTCCTAGTGATGGAAGGTGAAATGACAATAAGCACTGTCACATCTAGGTCAGACTTACACTTTGAAATTGGGCAAAGTGCTAAAGATCTGTTTGGAACACATAGGGCTGGTTGGCTCAGTTGGCTAGGTGGCTAGCATTTCGTTCTAATTGACATTAACAGTACAGGTTCAATTGCTGGTGAAGTAACCTGGACCTTGCCCTGCTCCTGAGAGGGGAATGCAAAGGAAGACCACTGCTGTTCAGGAAAGTGATTTCTGACAATGAGCCAAAGACTTGCCTGAGGGCAGAGTATCCACAGTATAGAATTCATGACTCCTGGACGTTTCAAGCATGTTACCACCAATGAAGTACACAGAGGAACCTCAATTATCTGAATATCGGATTATCTGGCAAGATCGCAAGGTCCCAGGCTTGGCTAAACTATGTTATTCGGCATTCAATTATCCAGAATTCGATTAACCAAATGAAATACTCCCCGCCCGTGTCCTTCGGATAATCAAGGTGCCTCTGTGTTTAAAATGCCCTCTGTTAGGCAATCCCCTGGGATTGAGATGACTTGCCTCCACTCTGATTTGATGACTGATAAGAATGAGAAGACACATTTAGTCTAATGTGTGATTGGTTAATACAGGACTGAGGGAGTTATATCTGAATGCACGCAGTAGAAGGAATATGGTAAATGAGCTTGTGGCGCAGATCAAACTTGGCAAGTATAACATGGTGGCCATCACAATGAGGCAGATAATAACATGATCGAATTTACTTTGCAATTTGAGAGAGAGAAGATATTCATTACAGCTGAATAAAGGCAACTACATGAGCTTGAGGGAGCAGCTAGGTAGAATTGACTGGGAGAGGAGCCGAGCAGGAAAGACAGTGGAACAGCCATGGCAGGGCTTCTGGGAGTAATTTGGGAGACAAAGCAGAGATTCATCCCAAGGAAAAATAATCATGGTACAGGGAGGATAAGGCAACCATAACTGACTAGGGAAGTCAGGGATAGCATAAAGGCAAAAGAGAAAACATGTAAAGTAACGAAGAACAGTGGGAAACCAGAGGATTGGAAGGTTACAAAGACCAACAAGGAGCAACAAAAAAAGAAATAAGGAGGGAGAAGATTAAGTATGAGGGTAAGTTAATCAATAATATAAAGGAAGACTGTAAGTGTTTCTTTAGGTATATAAAGGGCAAAAGAAAGGCAAAATTGGACATTGGGCGACTGGAAAGTGACTCAGGAGAGATAGGAGTGGGGAACAAAGAAATGGCTGAGGAACTGAATAATTACTTCGCATCAGCCTTCACATTGGAAGACACAAGTAATATCCCAAAAATTCAAAAGAATGAGGAGGCAGAGTTGAGTATGGTGGCAATCACCGAGGAGGAGTTGCTAGAATAACTGAATGGCCTGAAGGTGGATAAATCACCTGGACCAGATGGACTACACCCCAGGATTCTAAGGGAGATAGCTGAAGAGATAGTGAAGGTGTAAGTGGTGATCTTTCAGGAATCACTAGAATTAGTGAGAGTCCTAAAGGACTGGAAAATCGCTAACATGACACCCAGTTTAAAAAGAGACGAAGGCGGAAGATGGAAAGTTACACTCTCATTAGTCTAACCTCAGTCGTGGGTAAGATCCTGGAAACCATTGTGAAGGATGAGATTTCTGAATACTTGGATGTGCATGGTAAAATAGGGCAGAGTCAGCATGGTTTCATCAAGGGGAGGTCATGCCTGATATATCTGCTAGAATTCTTTGAGGAAGTAACAAGGAGGTTAGACCAAGGAGAGCCAATGGATGATATCTACCTGAACTTCAAGAAGGCCTTTGACAAGGTGCCACACAGGAGGCTACTGAGTAAGATAAGGGCCCATGGTGTCAGAGGCAAGGTGCTAACATGGAGAGAAGCTTGGTTATCTGGCAAAAAGCAGAGAGTGGGGATAGAAGAGCCCTTCTCAGGATGGCAGCCAGTGACTAGTGGTGTTCTGCAAGACTCAGTGTTGGGAGCACAACTTTTCACTTGATACATTAATGATCTAGATGAAGGAACTGAGGGTATTCTGACTATGTTTGCAAATGACACAAAGATAGGTAGAGGGACAGGTAGCATTGAGGAGGCAGGGAGGTTGCAGAAGGATTTGGACAGGTCAGGAGAGTGGGCAAAGTAGTTGCAGATGGACTACAATGTAGGAAAGTGTGAGGTCATGCACCTTGGTAGGAAGAATAGAGGTATGGACTATTGTCTAAATGGGGAGAAAATTCAGAAGTTTGAAGTGCAGACCAGGATTCTCTTAAGGTAAACTTGCAGGTTCAATCAATAGTTAGGAAGGCAAATGCAATGATGGCAATTATTTTGAGAAGACTTGAATATAAAAGCAGAGATGTACTTCTGAGGCTGTATAAGGCTCTGGTCGGACCACATTTGGAGTATTGTGCACAGTTTTGGGCCCCATATATCAGGAAGGATACACTGGCCTGGAGAGTGTTCAGAGGAGATTCATGAGAATGGTTCCAGGAATGAACAGCTTGGCAAATGAGGAACGTTTAACAATTCTGGGTCAATACTCGGTGGAGTTTAGAAGGTTGAGGGAGGATCTAATTAAAACTTACAGAATACAGATTGGCCTGTACAGAGTAAATATTGGGAAGATGTTTCCATTGGCAGAAGAGACTAGGACTTGAGGGCACAGCCTTAGAGTAAAGGTACGACCTTTTTGAACAGAGATAAGGAGAAAGATTTTCAGCCAGAGGGTGGTGAATCTATGGAATTCACTCCCACAGAAGTCTGTGTAGGCCAGGTCATTGAGTATATTTAAGACAGAGATAGATGGATTCTTGATTGTAAAAGGGATCAAGGCTTACAGGGAGAAAAGAGGGGAACAGCATTGAGGAACCTATCAGCCATGATTGAATAGTGGAGCAGACTCAATGGGCTGAATGGCCTAATTTCTGCTCCAAGGTCTTATGGTCTTGACTAGACTGTGCCATATATGGGGTAAGTGGTGCTTGAAGGTTTGGATAGATGTGTTTGTTCTGAGGTTTGTGTGCTCACTCTGACACCCCAGCATTCCCCATGCTCTTTCTTGACAAAATTTCTCAATCTGTTTAGTCCCCTCATGAATGAGCCTTTACCACTTTTCATCCTAAACTATACTCACTGATAAGTCATCAGGAATGTTCGTGCTTTTCAGGGATATCTTGAGGACATTCCTCAACTATTGCTGCTGTCCTCCTGGCAGTCTCCTAATATGCCTCCGCTCTGATTCGAGCACTGTTTCAAGAGCTTGTTATCAAATACACATGCCAGCGAAACTGATTGTGAATCAATAAGATGCAATGCTGGGCACATTGGCTCGAAGGAAGGCACTGCTGGAGGACCAACATCCTTATCACTGGAGTTTGAGGATCTTGGAAAGGTACTGCTGGTGGTGTTTGTCCTGTGCTTTGAGATGCTTGCCATAAATTGACCAAGCCTCCAAACATACACAGCTGCCTGCCTCTAATGATCTTAGTCTCGAGTTTCAGATCCGAGTCCTCAAATAGTCTTTCCTTTACAGTGAGCTGAAGGCTGAACTGCTATATTGAATATTGCATTTCATCATCTATGCCTGCCTTTGTCAAGAGGAGCCTCCCAAGATATAGGAATCCATCTACCTTTTCCAGGACCTTGTTGTTGTTCTTAAATTATGGGGTTGTGAGGGAGTGCCATCACAGGAACCAGTTCAAAGAGTTCTCTGGGTGCTTCATGAAAAAACAATCTCTCACAGGTTTTGGAGGAGCTGAACTGAGCATTGAGTTCAAAAGGCTGAGAAATGCCGAGGTGAAAGATAGGGTCCCAAGTGTTTCATTGGAACTGCAGGAGGCCAAGGGCAGAGATTCAATTGTAAGTGCAAAATAGATTTAAAATGACAGGTGTCCTGAAACTCAGGGCCATGCAAGCAAGCTGAATAAAGGTGTTTTCGCAAAGCTGTCACCTGATCCGTGTTTGGTCTCCCACTTATAAAGCTGAGGATATTGTGAACATCGAATATAGTTTACGAACTCAGAGCAGTCCATGTATATTGAGCAGTGAGAAAGGAGGAAGTAAATGGGCAGGTGTTATACCTCCTGAGGTTGCATAGAAAAGTATCATATGAAGGGGAGGAGGTGTTTCAGAATGATTGAAGAGAGGACCAGGCATCGCATACCAAATGGTTCCTTCATAAGTTGAAAAGGGAGGAGAAGGTGTTTGTGTTTGGTAGCGGCACAATGGCAATAAACCACTTTGGAAAGGCTCAAAGTCAGAAGAAGGATTTTATTGTGGATGTGTGCTACCATTCTCATTTTCAAACAGGTTGGAGCACATTTCTGAGCTAATCAATATCATTCCAGTTCAAATCAAATTCAAAGTTTCATGTTCATTGCTCGATCAAAGTTACAGTCCCATTTAATCTATTCAGTAGCACCATTAAACAAAATGGAATTACTCTTCTATACAATGGTATTAAAAGTCTCGCTTCTCAAAATACTTCCTGTAAACGTCACAGTTGCTCTGTGGTACTTGCCCTGTAGCATTCTGGTGAGAACCCCTTTATTGTTATCAAACAATATGGCCTCTCACTCAGAGTAAGTAATTCCAAAGGGGATCAAAGATTTTTTTGCATGAAATATGCTGCAAATCAGCAGAATAACTGAAGGACCATTGTGCTGGTGGAGCTTCAACCTGACAATGAACATTCGTATTCATTGTCCTCCAACTTGGACAGCTCATTTAACTGGATTGCTTTGGTTGTTCAAAATATTTTAGTTGTAGTAATGTTACATTCCCATTGGGTGACTTTTCTATCTCATAATCTATCTTTTCAGTAACGTTATGTGTAAAAGTCTTGCATAAAACATAAAGCAACTATTTAGAGTGTGCATTATATTACAAAGTTAAAACCACATTTGATGAAACATCCACTACCGTTAAGTTAATAGAAAGAATGTTAGACAGTCCAAGACACTTGAAGTGCTTTGAAAGTAAAGACATAGCTATAATAATGAAAACAAGGCAGTCAATTTACGTACAGCAAGATGCCACAGTTTGTGATGTGATAATAAATATAAACTATACTTTAATTGCACTGATTGAGGAATAATTGTTAGCTGGGATGCTGCAGAAAAGTCCTATAATCTTCTGCCATGGGAACCTTTACATCCTCCAGAGAGTGCCTTGGTTTGAGACCCCATCCTAAAGTGTAACACTCCATCGATTGGATTATTTTCCCTCTGTGATGGTGGCAGACTATCAACTGAGGGAATGTGTTGGTGGAGAGGTAATTAAAGAATAAAGTACAGGAATACCACCCCCACCAGCTGAATGTTCTTTTCTTTACAGTGGCAGATATTGAGATGTCTGCGTTTCTCATTGAAGGGAGGCAGTACCCTTCATTAACATATTGGAATCAGGCACCCACAGTACAATTAGATCTCTATGAAGGAGTGACTGAGCACTCTCTAAGCATTTTATTTAGAAGGATTGCTCCTTCCACTCTCTTATGAAACCCATCAGTCTATCCAATTGCTGATTGCCAGCTAACCTCTGCCTTTCCCTGACTGCCAAACTGCCTGTGTTGCCCGCCCTCTCTCTACTTCCCTACTAGCAGCCTCTCTCAGTCCCCCTCCCTGACTGCCAGCCTCCCTCTCTTTTACCCTGTTTCATAAGAGGCAGGAGTAGACATAGGCATTTTAGCCCATTGAGTCAGCTCTGCCAACCTATGAGATCATGCTTGATGTAAAAATCCTCAACTCCACTTTCCTGCCTTTCCCTACAACCTTTGATTCATATCTAATAAAACTCTGTCTCAGCCTTGAATATACTGAATGACCCAGCCTCATTGAACTCTGACAGGACAGAAAGAGGCCATTCAGTCCATTCTGCACCAACCCTCTGAAGAACATCCCACCCAAACCCAGGAACCCACCCAATCCCCAAAACCTACATTTTCCATGGCTAATCCACCCTAGACACAATGGGACACTTTAGCATGGGCAATCCACCTCACCTGCACAATTTTGGACTGTGGGTGGAAACCGGAGCTCCCAGCAGAAACACACGCAGACAGGGGGAAAATGTGCAACCTCCACACAGACAGCCCCCCCTAGGGCTGGAATCAAACCTCGCTCACTGGCGCTGTGAAGCAGCAGTGCTAACCACTAAGTTACCATGCCACCCCTCAACAGACCTATACTGTAAAGAATTCCACTGAGTCAGGATTCTCCTCATCTGTCTTAAATGTGCGATCTCCTGTTCTGAGATTATGTCCTCTGGTGCTAGACTTTCCCCCAAGGGAGAACAACCTTTCTGCATGTACCTTTTCAGACCCCTTAGAAAATTGCATGTTTCAATAAGGTCACTTCTCATTTTTCTATACTCCACCAAATCCGTCCTCAATACCAATCTCCTTCTGGACCCCTGCTGATTGTTTTCAGAAACCTCTCTTTGCCCCAAATCCATGGGTTCCCAGCTCCAGCCTTTTGTCATTGGTAGTCACTCCAGGCCAGAAGGAGACCTGTCCATTTGATCAGCTGCAGGATGTGATATGGAACTAGGAACATGATCAAGACCAGAATATTACATTGGGCAGGACCTTTGAATCCTTGGGCTTACCAGATTCTTAGCCATCACTGACCACCTGTGTTCCCCACCTTTCTCTGAAAAACAGAGATTGTTACTTGTCTGGACTTAATATTCTAATATTCAGTCGGAATATTTATACTTTTGGCTTAACTGAGATACATGGTAATGTGACAACAGGATGTAGTATTTCCTCTAAAATCTTTATCCTTTGTATCACTTCCTGTCAGAAGCAGGGATCTAAGTAAGCCTTCATGTTATTTCAGTCATTGCAATGCGAGTGAAATATCAACGACTTTTCTGATCTAAGCAAGACCCCTCTGGAACCAATATGTCAGTGATTATCTCAAGATCAACGGCTGTTTGGCTGTAGAATGAAAGGCGGATATCAAAGATTTTAGAAAGATGAAAGATTTTCCACTTCCCCCTGTCCTTATGACTGACCTGCAGAGGCAAATGTGAGCAGTTCAGCTGTTCAGTATATTAAAATCAAAATACACAGCTGCATCCACCTGCACATGTTTGTTAAACCATAGGATTTAGCATCACAGAAGCAGGCCATTCAGCCCCTAGTATCTGTGCTGGTACATTATTGGAGCTGTGCTATCCAGTACTGTAGATGTTAGCTACATAGATATCAATGAGAACCCAATTGTGTCTAATTGCAGTTTTGATTAGCAAATTAAAAATGATTCATGAAAACCATCTCAATACTCATGTATACATGCTTTCCTGATGAAGGGCTTATGCCCGAAACGCAATTCTCCTGCTCCTCGGATGCTCCCCGAAATGCTGTGCTTTTTCAGCACCACATTCTTGACTCATGTGTACACTGCATGCAATATGTGCTTTCAAACTTTTCTGCATATTTTAGTAAAAGGGTTGATGCCAAGAATCATGTTATTTGATCTTTGTGTCGACCTATCACTTATTTATTAACATTGTGGGGGGAGATGTGGAACTGTAATCCAATCCATTGTCAGGGCAGAGGATATTCCTTGTTGTCAGCTTGACCAGTTGAATTTGTGAGTCCATGCCAACAGACCAAAACAAGGCAAAGGGAGGATGAGAAAATCAATTTGCTTTGATTTATTGTCACCAGTATTCATTACAAATACGGTGAAAAGTGCTTTTTCAGTGTTGCCACTCTCAGGCACCAACTTAATCACAGAAATCAAAGTGCAGAATATAAAGCCAGAGAAATAAATCAATCGAGTTCATCTGATAGTCTTATCTCAATAAATTCAGGTGGCCTTTGGACAGCTCCTGCCTCTGATTCAGCCATGGGCCTGGATTCAGGCCCCTATCCTCCTCCCCCCACCCCCTGCTACCTCGAGTCCCTGCTGCTGAACTGACAACACTGCTGTTACTCCGCTTGGCCATGCCACTGCTGCTTGAACACAGAGTCACCACTCTTCAGCATCAGCTCACATCCGCCATGAGTTCACACTGGGCCAACCTCACTGCAGTAGCTGCCTTTGCTGGCTCCTCCACTGACGAAAGGATCCAGCATCATCCATTCACATTCTGAATAGAGAGTGGAGTGAGGTGTTGGGGCAAAGGACAGCCATCATTTTAGGGAAGAAGGAAGGTGTGCTTGGAGAATAGTGTGGGGTCTGACTCTGGAGTGGGGATGTTTGCATGGGGAGTGGGCTGGGAGGATCTGGATGGAAAGGGGGATCTGGATGGAGAGATGGGGGGAGTTCTGGATGGAGAGGGGAGCAGAGATGGAGTACAACTCTGTTCTTTAAATAAAAAATCAATTTCTCAACAACAGGAGTGACTTGAAATGGGTGGCACAGTGGCTCAATGGTTAGCTTCATAGGACCAGAGTTCAATTCCAGCCTTGGGTAACACATGGTCTGCGTGGATTTCCTCTGGGTGTTCTGGTTTCCTCTCACAGTCCAAAGATGTGTAGGTTAGATGGATTGGCCATGCTAAAATTGACTATAGTGTCCAGGGATATGCAGGCTAGGTGGATTAGCCATGGGAAATGCAGGGTTACAGGGATAATACAAGGGGCTGCGGTGTTCTTTTTAGGAATGGTGCAGACTTGATGGGCTGAATGGCCTTGTTCTACACCATAGACATACTAATGCATAGTATCTTCACTGATCCCAGGACTGTTTTAATGACCAGGACCTTGGGTTCATGTCACACTACAGGTGACTCCACTGCACTACATACACACACGCGCACACACACGCAGACCCTCTCTCATATGCTCACACATACACTCCCACACTCACATGCACGTATGCACCTTCTCACAGATTTATACCCTTTACATTCACACTCATGCACATACACACACTCTCTTACAAGCACTCATAACCTCCCCCCTCCACCCCACACACACCCAGATACACACACATACATATAAGTTTGTAGGGTGAACTTGTACTTGCAGAATTACATTTTATTTTGCTCAAAAACTGCATGAATCCATGCAAGATTCTGTAAATCTGTTTCTTAGATTAGAATCAGTCTGAACATTGGGGCACAGACAGCCTCACACAGGGCACCTCACATCTTCGATGCATTATCTGGGCCGACATGATACCAATTGTTGAAGTTCACTTGAGAATGTAACTTTAACAAAGTTCTGGGATTTTCATATGAAAGAACTGAAACCAACATGGTCATTCTAAAAGCTGAGAGGCTTAACAAACAATCCAGGTCTTTTTCAATATATAATTTAATTTACATTACACTGTAAACGTTTGCTATAAATTCTGTGTCTTATGATCTTCTACTCCACAACCGCTTGATGAAGGAGCAGCGATCCGAAAGCTAGTGCTTCCAAATAAACCTGTTGGACTATAATCTGGTGTTGTGTGATTTTTAATGTTGTTTTAATGAAACATGCTTTAGAGAATTGGTATATTTATTGTGCTGTATCTCAACCTTTGGCCCAAGTTCTCTTCACATGTGACTCACTGCTGAAAGACTATCAGTACTGAGTTTCTCTTAATATATTCTTAACATTATGATGTTACAGAATATTAGTACAATTTTCTGCTGACAACAAACAGTGTTCATTCACGTTAAGCATTTAAGGTAATATAACATTCAAGCAATTGTTACATGAGGGTAACAAAGAAGGAAGCATTAAGGCAGTGAGTGAGAGTTTGACTAAAAAGCATCTTAAGGAAGGAAAGAGAGATAGAAAAATTTAGGAAGGAAATCTCTGAGTTTTGTTCCAAGTTGTGAGTTGTGGGTTAGAAGAGAAACTTTCACAACAGACTACTTTAAACAGCAAATGGAGGGAATTGACCGTAGATTGAAAAATTGAAAATGGAGGTAGCAGTGGAATTTATGCCAGTGTAGGTAAATGAGCATAGATCAATCTTTGCATTTCTTAAATCTTAGAATGACTTTATTTTATTACCTATTATGATCTTCTCATCCATGGAATAACTTCACTGGTGGGGGCCAACATTTTGTATGAGCAGAATTAAGAAAAGATCATGCAGAAGGCGGTAAGGGAGCAAAGTATATGAATGTTGAAGAATAGCAGGCAATGCTGAGCCGACCTGCTAATTCTTCACAAATGATGGCAGGCAACTCAAACAAAGTATCCAAGGATGACGTAAGTCCATCAAATTGTACAACATGGAAGAGAAACTTGGAGAGTACTTAATAAAGAAATGTACAAAAACATACTGTAGACAAAATGTACAATAGTAAGCATGCTGCATTATATTTCAGATGAGATGTTGGAAAACTCCATGATATATATTGGATTGAAGACAATACTGAAAGTGAGATCAAAGTAATTATAATAATTTTAAAAAGAACGTTCAGTGTACTTGAAAAGAATATGTTTGTAGGACTTTGAGGAAAAAAATGGAGTAGGATGAATTAGAGGAGAATGAAAGGATGTTCTGAACAATTCAGCTTTATGCTGTAAGATTCAATACTTGGGTTCATAAGATGCCCACAACCATAACATGCATTTTAGTATTGTAAAACATTTCTGCCTCACTGGAGGACCATCAAACAAAAATTAATAAAATACAGTGAGATAAATAAGTATATTTTGGTGGTGGTATTTGGAAAGAAAATTTAAACTACTGAAAACTCTGCACTTATTAATTAACTGATGGCATTTTTATTTGTGCTTAAGCCAAATTGTTTCCTTCAAGGAATGACATCTCCACTAATTTAGCAACACGTTAGTATTAGACTACAGGAGTAGCCTAAACGATATGCTCAAATCCCAAAATGGGACAGTAGGCCATAGCCTTATGATGCAGTTGCAAATCAGTTATTGGTGCATCTGGCTGATGACTATTTGGGTAAAGTGTAAGTGTTACATCAAGTGTTGTGGAATAAGAAAACCTCGTGGTACACTTTGAAGAAAAGCAGAGTTTCTGACAAGGGAGATATTTATGCAGGTGGCATGGTGGCTAATGGTTAGCACTGCAGCCTCACAGCACCAGGGACCTGGGTTCGATTCCTGCCTTGGGTGACTGTCGTGTGAAATTTACACATTCTCCCTGTGTCTATGTGTATTTCCTTCAGATGCTGTGGTTTCCTCCCACAGTCCAAAGATGTGCAGGTTAGGTGGACTGGCCATTCTAAATTGCCCATAGTGTTAGGTACATTAGTCAGAGGGAAGTGGGTCTGGGTGGGTTACTCTTCAGAGGATCGGTGTGGACTGGTTGGACTGAAGGGCCTGTTTCCACACTGTAGGAAATCTAATCTATTCCTCAGCCAACATCACAAACATATCTGTACATTATTACATTGGTACTTGTTGATCTTACAATGTGCAAATTGATTGCAGTGTTTCCTGTTTTACACCAGTCACCACATTTTAAGAAGTATCTAACCCATCAAGGACATAGATAAGGTGATGATTTGGAGATGCCGGTGTTAGACTGGGGTGTACATAGTTAAAAATCACACAACACCAGGTTATAGTCCAACAGGTTTAATTGGAAGCACATTTAAAGATAGATAAGGGGAATAGCATGGTGTTATGAACTAGGCCAGACCACTCAAAACATTCTTAAGCAGCCAGCCCCAGACCATAACT
Organism: Chiloscyllium plagiosum; assembly: GCF_004010195.1. Lineage (NCBI taxonomy): Eukaryota > Metazoa > Chordata > Chondrichthyes > Orectolobiformes > Hemiscylliidae > Chiloscyllium > Chiloscyllium plagiosum. The sequence continues at coordinate 13,402,296 of NC_057738.1, read as the reverse complement.
TTGCAATTTGTTTCGGTAAGTGTACAGTGAAAATTACTCAGATTAAGTTAGCGAGGTTGACTACTAGATTTTAAAACAGACAAAATTTGGATCACAAAATAACACAATGAAACACAAAGAACCGAATAAAGAACCCCTACATAATCCAACCTATCCAACCAGACTTAATTATGCTGTTCTGAATATACACAACAGTCCCAATCAGCAAACTCCCTTTAAAAACCGTATAAATGGATCACATGCTTACAGGTTGAAGTTGAAGGGCAGAAAGAGAGAGAGAGAGTTTCCACAGTTCAACCAAGTTCCAACCAGTTCAAGACTGAACTAGAACTGCTCACCTCAGCTAGAGAGTTGACAACTCTCCTTTCTTTATACAGGTCTCTTCTAAAACATGACCAAATTGGTCTGAAGTCTCATCTGTTTACATATAAACAAAAGGCCTCTCAAAATCCTTTTTATCTCTGTACCACACCAGACTGATTGGAGCCCGGCCTGGTTTATTGCCCCTCTGAAAAAAAGCCAAGTGCAGAGTCTCCTTGAGTCAAGGAACAGGTTTTAGAAAATAAAAGGGACTAGCTTTGTGACAAAGGGTCTTTTCCCTAAGATAGGGGAGTTCAAAATCAGGGGGCACATTTTTAAAGTGAGAAGAGAATGTTTTCGAAAAGGACATGAGAGGAAACTGTTTTACTAATATAGGTGGCTATATCACCAACCTGTTTACATTTAATATTTAAAAACTGAAAAAGCTGCAGATACTGTAAATCAGAAACAAAAACAGAAGTTATTGGAAAAGCTCAGCAGGTCTGGCGACATCTGAGAAAAGAAATCAGGGTTAATGTTTTGGGGCCAGTGACCTTTTCTCAGAACTCATAAATCCACAAACAGGACTGCCTGGGCAGACCCATTGTTCCTGCCTGCTCCTGCCCCACAGAATTCATCTCTTCCTACCTTGACACTGTCTTTTATCCCCCGGTCCAGTCCCTGCCCACTTACATTCGTGAATCCTCTGACGCTTTCCGCCAGTTTCAGAATTTCCAGTTTACAGGCTCCAGCTGCCTCTTCTTTACCATGGATGTGTAATCCCTTTACACGTCCATTCCCGACCAGGATGGTCTCAGGGGTCTCCTGCATCTTCCTAGAAACAGCCTATTAGTTAACAGCTTATCAGAAAGGTGGTCACTTTCACAATGCAATGTGTTTTCAGTTCAGCCCTGGTTGGGGTCAGCCTAGAAGCTGTGCTGAGGTCTCTCAAATAGAATTGAAAACTACCATTCCTGACACAAAGGTGAGAGTGAGACCATTGAGTCATGACTGACACTGATTACATAGTTTTTTTGAGTAAAAATGTGATTTAAAAGGCTGTGGAGAGTTAACAAGAAGGGAGGAGTACACTTAGTATCTTATTCAGGTAAAAATAGAAGGGTTCTGACGTAGTGAACCACATGGCTCGTTCCAGTTCCATAATATCCTGGATTTGAAGTTGACACACGATTTGCATGCTAGAGTTGAACACAGTCGCCTGTCTGGGGTAAGAGAAGGATATCAAAGTATGAAGCAGTTTAAATTGCAGTAGTGCAAGTCAGTTTTGCACATGCTTCCTATACTTAACAAAAAAACACTAGGGTCATGAAGTATATTAGAGATCTTTTCTTTTCCCTCATGTTTCAATGGTTCTGGCTAACACCATTACAGTGCAGCAAATGGTGAGGATATAAAAGTTTTAAGAGCCTCTCGGACTCCTTGTAAAAAAGGTGGGAATCCCATTAATTTTTTTTTCTGGCTTACAGGAAAGAGATCCCACAGAGATGCCCAATTATTCTTCAGCCCCACTGTTAAATGAAGATATAATGAGAAAAGAACAGAATTTTTCTGGTGCCTAGAAGACATGCTGTGCACTTCAAGATGCTACGTTTGTACATACCTCTGTCAATGTGTCCTCCAATCTTTATAAAAACCTACCAACTCCTTCCCACTGCACCTGTCTCAAGACATGAACATCCATATATCAATGTACTAAGCTAACTCAATCCTATTTATGTCAATGTTATTCCAACATTTGAACTCTCAGTTGAACATTACATTCCTTCCTATTGTCCCGTCTGAGTTGTATCTATCTCAGCTGGAAATGTGTTGCTGGAAAAGCGCAGCAGGTCAGGCAGCATCCAGGGAACAGGAGAATCGACGTTTCGGGCATAAGCCCTTCTTCAGGAATCAATCTCAATCTCACTGTGGAGCTTGAGTTCGTGTGTGTCTGGATGTGGGTATGTGCTCATTGGCTGCTGTTCTGGATCCAAATTCATATGTTCAAATTATTTCATGAATTTTTCCATTTTTTTTCACCCCTTGTAGCTCCCTCTTTCTCATCATTATGCCTCCTTTCATCTCTCCAACTCCACTCCTCAATCCCTGATCTAACCCAACCACACCTTAACCTTTCTAAGCAGACCCTTCAGTCCAACTTGTCCATACTGAGAAGATATCCCAGATAAGTCCCATGTGCCAGCATATGACCCATATCCCTCTAAACCCTTTCTATTCATAGACCCATCCAGATGGCTTTTAAATGGTGTAATTGTACCATCCTCCATCAGTTCCTCTGGCAGCTCATTCCATACACGCTCGACCTTTTGCGTGAACAGGTTGCTCCTTAGGCCCCTTTAAAATTTTTTCTCTCTTATCTTAAACCTTTGCCCTCTAGCTTTGGAGATCCGCCATCCCTGGGAAAAGACCTAAGCTATTCACCCTATTCATGCCCCTTGTGATTTTACAAGCCTCTATAAGGTCACCCCTCAGCTTCCGATGCTCCAGAGAAAATAACCCCAGCCTATTCATCCTCTTCCTATAGCATAAACTCTCCAAGCCTGGCAACAGCCTTGTAAAGCTTTTCTTCTTGAATAAGTCTATTGAGTTGGGATATCTGGTCGGCATGGATGAGTTGGACCGAAGGGTCTGTTTCCTTGCTGTAGATCTCTATGAATCTATGACTGTATGTGCAGGTTAGGTAGCTTGGCCATGCTAAATTGCCTATCGTATCCAGGAACATAGAATCATAGAATCCCTAAATGTGGAAGCAGGTCATTTGGCTCATCGAGTCCACACCGACCCTCTGAAGAACATCCTACCCAGAGCCATAGCCCTACCCTATCCCTGTAACCCTGCATTTCCTGCTTAACCTACACATCTTTGCACTCTGGGAGGAAATTGGAGTACCTGGATAAAACCCACGCAGACACAGGGCGATTGTGCAAACTTCACACAGACAGTTACCTAATGGTAGAATTGAACATGGGTCCCTGGTGCTGTGAGGCAGCGGTGCTAGCCACTGAATTGCCATGCGATGTGATGACCCCCTTTGTCTGTTTTTGCATTCTCCAACATACTCATCAAGGCACACATTGTTGCTTCCTTGCAAGCAGTAACTCCAAGTGCCGCATCCTACATTCCCAACAGCATTCCCCACTCTGTGTATATCCTGGGACTCAATCTTGCAAACCACCTCCCTGTCCCTTTCATCCCTCCGAGTGCCAATACTGTGGACTCTGCTGGCAGGTCAGTCATTAGTCTTTCCTACATCTGCCTCCAGAATATCTCTTGACTCATAGACAGGGCCCTTGCTGTCCAGAAACTTACTTTGGGTCATCCCATTAACATTAATGGAAGTGGAGGCTCCCTGCCTGGTTACATCTTCCACCATCTGTCCATCTAAGTTGCTGCAGTAGCAATGTGATCCTTGCCAAATATTACGTCTTGGTCTGTGCCTATTGAGCATCTTATGTTGTTCCACACCCCCTGCCTTTCCTTTAATATCCTCATTCACTACAATGCCATTTCTTATTGATATAACATGACTGCTTTTGGCCTTCATCCAGGGAGTGACTTCTTAATTTTGATGTTACAAATTGCAACTCAACTCGTCATGCCCTGTCTTCTCGATACCCACTGCCCCCTTACAGACATGACTTCCCCAGGTTCACAGCTGCTTTTCAATCTTGTCATCTCCCTGGGTTCTCTGGTGTCATTGGATCAAATTCTTTTGGCTAAGTCCAACCGCATCAATTCTTTGAAGCGAAGACTGGTGCTGAAATCATAGAATCCCTACAGTGTGGAAGAGGCCCTTCAGCCCATCAGGACAACACTGACCCTCGAAAGAGCATCCAACCCAGACCCACTCCCCATCCCCAGAGTCCTGCATTTACAATGGCTAATGCACCTAGCCTGCACATTGCATGGGGGCTCAGTGACTGGCACTGCTGCCTCACAGCACCAGAGACCCATGTTCAATTCTACCCTCAGGTGACTGTCTGTGTGGAGTTTGCACAATCTCCCTGTGTCTGCGTGGGTTTCCTCCGGGTGCTCCAGTTTCCTCCCAGAGTCCAAAGATGTGTAGGTTAAGCAGGAAGTACAGGATTACTGGGATAGGGTAGGGCTGTGGCTCTGGGTGGGATGTCCTTCAGAAGCTCAGTGTGGACTCAATGGGCCAAATGGCCTGGTTCCACATTTAGGGATTCTATCATTCTATGCTCCCTGGACACTACAGGCAATTCAGCATGGCCAAGTTACCTAACTTGCATATAGTCATAGAGATGTACAGCACGGAAACAGACCCTTCGGTCCAACCCGTCCATGCCGATCAATCTAGTCCCACCTGCCAGGACCCGGCCCATATCCCTCCAAACCCTTCCTATTCATATACCCATCCAAATGCCTCTTAAATGTTGCAATTGTACCAACCTCCACCACATCCTCTGGCAGCTCATTCCATACATGTACCACCCTTTGCCTGAAAAAGTTGCCCCGTAGGTCTCTTTTATATCTTTCCCATCTCAACTTAAACCTATGCCCTCTAGTTCTGGACTCCCCCACCTCAGGGAAAAGACTTTATCTATTTACCCTATCCATGCCCCTCATGCTTTTATAACGATTCACCTCAGCTTCTGATGCTCCAGGGTAAACAGCCCTAGCCTATTCAGCCTCTCCCTATAGCTCAAATCCTCCAACCCTGGCAATAACCTTGTAAATTTTTTTCTGAACCTTTTCAAGTTTCACAACATATTTCCGATAGGAAGGAGACCAGAATTGCACACAACATTCCAAAAGTGGCCTAACCAATGTCCAGCCACAACACGACCTCCCAACTCCTGTACTCAATACTCTGACCAATAAAGGAAAGCATACCAAACACCTTCTTCACTATCCTATCTACCTGTGACTCCACTTTCAAGGAGCCATGAACCTGCACTCCAAGGTCTCTTTGTTCAGCAACACTCCCTCGGACCTCACCATTAAGTGTATAAGTCCTGCTAAGATTTGCATTTATCTGCATTAAATTCCATCTGCCACTTCTCAGCCCATTGGCCCATTGGATCAAGATCCTATTGTAATCTGAGGTAGCCTTCCTCGCTGTCCACTACACCTCCAATTTTGGTGTCATCTGTAAACTTACTAACTATACCTCTTATGCTCACATCTAAATCATTTATATAAATGATAAAAAGTAGTGAACCCAGCACTGACCCTTGTGGCACTCCACTGGTCACAGGCCTCCAGTCTGAAAAACAGCCCTCCACCACCACCGTGTCTTCTATCTTTGAGCCTGTTCTGAATCCAAATGGCTAGTTCTCCCTGTATTCCATGAGATCTAACTTTGCTAACCAATTTCCCATGGGGAACCTGTCAAACACCTCACTAAAGTCCATATAGATCACATCTACCGCTCTGCCCTCAGCAATCCTCTTTGTTACATCTTCAAAAAACTCAATCAAGTTTGTGAGACATGATTTCCCACGCACAAAGCCATGTTGACGATCCCTAATCAGTCCTTGCCTTTCCAAATACATGTACATCCTGTCCCTCAGGATTCTCTCCAACAACTTGCCCACCACTGACATCAGGCTCACTGGTCTATAGTTCCCTGGCTTTTCCTTACTACACTTCTTAAACAGTGGCACCACGTTAGCCAACCTCCAGTTTTCTGTCACCTTATCTGTGACTATTGATAATACAAATATCTCAGCAAGGGGCCTAGCAATCACTAACCTGGCTTCCCATAGAGTTGAAAATGTGTTGCTGAAAAAGCGCAGCAGGTCAGGCAGCATCCAAGGAGCAGGAGAATCGACGTTTCAAGCATGAGCCCTTCTTCAGGAAAACAGAGCTCATGCCCGAAATGTCGATTCTCCTGCTCCTTGGGTGCTGCCTGACCTGCTGAGCTTTTCCAGCAACACATTTTCAGCTCTGATCTCCAGCATCTGCAGTCCTCACTTTTTCCCATAGAGTTCCAAGGTACACCTGATCAGGTCCTGGGGATTTATCCACTTTTATGTGTTTCAAGACATCCAGCACTTCCTTCTCTGTAATATGGACATTTTCAAGCTGTCACCATCTATTTCCCTACATTCTATATCTTCCATGTCCTTTTCCACAGTAAATACTGATGTAAAATACTTGTCTAGTATCTCCCCCATCTCCTGAGGCTGCACACAAAGGCCACCTTGCTGATCTTTGAGGGGTCCTATTCTCTCCCTAGTTACCTTTTTGTCCTTAATGTATTTAAAAAACCCTTTGGATTCTCCTTAACTCTATTTGTCAAAGCCATCTTATGTCCCCTTTTTGCCCTCTTGATTTCTCTCTTAAGTATACTCCTACTTCCTTTATACTGTTCTAAGGATTCATTCGATCTATCCTGTCTGTACCTGACATAGGCTTCCTTCTTTTTCGAAACCAAACACTCAATTTCTTTAGTCACCCAGCGTTCCCTGCATCTACCAGCCTTTCCTTTAACCCTAACAGGAATCTTTGAGGAGAAAGTGAGGACTGCAGATGCTGGAGATCAGAGCTGAAAATGTGTTGCTGGAAAAGCGCAGCAGGTCAGGCAGCATCCAGGGAACGGGAGAATCGACGTTTCGGGCATAAGCCCTGATTCCTGAAGAAGGGCTTATGCCCGAAACGTCGATTCTCCTGTTCCCTGGATGCTGCCTGACCTGCTGCACTTTTCCAGCAACACATTTTCAGCCCTAACAGGAATCGACTGTTTCTGGACTCTCGTTATCTCATTTCTGAAGGCTTCCCATTTTTCAGCCATCGCTTTCCTTGCGAACTTCTGCCTCCAATCAGCTTTTGAAAGTTCTTGCCTAATACTGTCAAAATTAGCCTTCCTCCAATTTAGAACTTCATCTTTTAGATCTAGTCTATCCTTTTCCATCACTATTTTAAAGCTAATAGAATTACGCAAAGTGCTGTCCCACTGACACCTCAGTCACCAGCCCTGCCTTATTTCCAAAGAGTAGGTCAAGTTTTGCACCTTCTGTAGCAGGTACATTCACATATTGAATCAGAAAATTTTCTTGAACACACTTAACAAATTCTCTCCATCTAAACCCTTAATACTATGGCAGTCCCATTCTATGTTTGGAAAGTTAAAATCCCCTACCATAACCACTCTATTATTCTTACCAATAACTGACATCTCCTTACAAATTTGTTTCTCAATTTCCCTCCGATTATTCGGGGGTCTATCATACAATCCCAATAAGGTGATCATCACTTTCTTATTTCTCAGTTCAACCCAAATAACTTCCCTGGATGTATTTTCGGGAATATCCTCCCACAGCACAGCTGTAATGCTTTCCCTTATCAACAACACCACTCCCCCTCCTCTCATGCCTCCCTTTCTATTCTTCCTGTTGCATTTGTACCCTGCAACATTAAGCTGCCAGTCCTGTCCATCACTGATTGTTAAGATATCCCAATCTCATGTTCCTAACCATGCCCTGAGTTCATCTGCCTTCCCTGTTAGGCCTCTTGCATTGAACTAAAATAATTTATCAGTCCTACCTTGTTCTCTGCTTTGTCTTTGCCTGCCCTGACTCTTTGACTCACTTCTTTTATCAACTGTACAAGTTTTGGATTGATCTCTTTCCTTATTATCTCCCAGGGTCCCACGCCCCCAACTTAATAGTTTAAATCTTCCTGAGCAGCTCTGGCAAATCTCCCTGCCAGTATATTAGTCTCCTTCCAATTCCGGTGCGGTACATTCTTCTTGTATAGGTCACATCTGCCCCAGAAGAGATTCCAATGATCCAAAAATGTGAATCCTTCTCCCATGCACCAGCTCCTCAGCCATGCATTCATCTGCTCTATCCTCCTATTCCTGCCCTCACTAGCTCGTAGCACCGGGAATTATTCAGATATTACTACTCTCAAGGATCTCCTTTTTAAACTCCTGCCTAACTCTGTATATTCTCCCTTCAAAATCTCATCCTTTTCCCTTCCTATATCATTAGTTCCAATGTGTCCAATGACCTCCTGCTGGTCCCTCTCCCCCTTGAGAACATTCTGCACCCTCTCTGAGACATCCTTGATCCTGGCACCAGGGAGGCAACACACCATTCTGCTTTTTCACTGCTGGCAACAGAAGCGTCTGTCTGTGCCTTGGACTAGAGAATCCCCTAACACAATTGATCTCTTGGAACCTGACGTACCCCTCATTGCATTTGAGCCAGAAATGTGGCTGTTCATGCTACATTACCCTGAGAATCATCACCCCCTACATTTTCCAAAACAGCATACTTGTTTGAAATGGGGATAGCCACTGAAGGCTCCTGCACTACTTGCCTACCTCTCTTACCTTTCCTCGAGTTAACGCACTATGTGACTGTATCTGCAACTTTTCTCCCTTCCTAACACTGCCATCCATTACACCCCTTGCTCCTGTAAATTCCTCATTGCTCAATCGATCCATTTTTTACGATTCGCAACCAAAGGTATTTATTGCAGATATAATCCTCAGTAACAGGTAAACTCTCCCTAAACTCCCACAATTGACAAGAAGAGCATATCACTCTACTAAAGGCCATTTTTGCTTCTTTCAATGTACAGACCCAGAAACTAGCACTATCTTATTCCTCTACAAAACACTGCTCCAGGCTAACTTAATACTCATGGCTTATATTTTTAAGTTTAATCAAGAGACATATCTCAATAAAACGTATAATCAAGAAAGAACCCACTCTATTCACTACTGCAGACTTATTGTAAGGCCACACTTAAAAATAATTACTTATCAGTTTCTGTGCGGCGACCTCTCCCAAACAGGTTCCTCCAAGATCAGTTGTGAATTTCAACGTTTGTTAATTTTCCCAGATGCACTCTGATATCCAGCAATATCAAATAGCAAAGGCAGTAACTGCGCAGGTTCACTGCTGTGTCAGTTAGCAGTGTGGGTTTCTTTCTCTCTCTCTCTCTCTCTCTCTCTCTCTGACCTCACCATGTGCTTCCTTTGTCTGGTCCTCTCCCTTTTAAAAGTGCTGTTGTTTTGACTTTTTTTTCTCCAAAATTCCAAGACAATGCAACAGCATATAAAACAGTAATTGCTGCTCCTGGAATTCGAGGAAATCACCTCCAACACCTAAAATACCTCAAAAAAGGAGCACCCCGTTACAGCCAGAAATGTTTCCCATCCATCTTTGGACTATGAGAGGGAACTAGTGCATACAGCAGAAACCCACGTAGACACAGTAACAATGAGCAAAATCCACACAGATGGTTGCCCGTGGGTGGAATCAAACCCAGGTCCCTGGCACTGTAAGGCAACAGTGCTAATTACTGAGTCGCTGTACCTCTCCTTGCACCTACACCATCTTTGAATGGTCATCGTGCACCTGGACAAGAGTTGGCAATTCAGTATTGCCGCTCACTGGTAACACAATAGCACAACAACACAGCAGAAGTGGGTACTGCACATGAATAATGATTTGCCTTTGGCAAGAATTAGCCTTTTTTAAAACATTTTTGCTGTTCACTTCATGGTCATTGAGATACCAGTGTTCAAATTGCAAACACCAATGGTAAGATGCAAATTGCCTTTGACCATCATCTAACCTATAAGTATTTTCACTCTCTATGCATAGTAAATGGGCAAGGAAATGATTGCAAAATTAATCTAGCTCCATTTTGCAAACAGGAGCACCATGTATTTGTTTCGATTCAGAGCAAGTTGATTGTGAAAAATACCTGTCCTATCTCCCAGCAAAAGTGAATCCCACGCTTTCCCCCATTAAACTGACAGTGACTCTGCTCACTCTGGGCATTGTCCCAACTTTTGTCCAGAAGCACTGTGCACCTCGAAAACAGAAAGTGATGGCAAGGAATGAAGCTCATGCCAGCAGTAGGCTCTACCTGATCACCAGACACTCACCTTCCTGACCCTCCATGCACTATCCCAGCAGCCCACTGCCAACTATCCACCTCCATCACTTCTCCATGTGGACGCCCACCACATTGAACCTCACCTCCACTGTCCTTCTTGACTGTCACCTCAATGATGTTCACCATGTTCCTGTGTAATCCCACTGTGCAGGCCATAGTTGTGGTCTCTGTCACTTATTCATTGTCCCTGAGCATGCCATGCCTTCTGATACTGTTCTACCTACCCCCAATTCCTCCGGCCTCTTCAACATCCTTAGCCCTTCAATGTCTGCAAATGCCTCTGCCTTGACCTGAACTTTGACATTTCTGATAATGAATCCCACCCCCAACACCCATACAGACCTTCCCATGCACCTTACTGGATGCGTGATGGGTGGACCCCAGAGCCACAGTTCTGGAGAAGGGTTATATCAGTTTCAGAATGTTAACACTGTTTCTCTCTTGACTGGTGCTGCCAGATTTGCTCAGTGTCTCCAGTGTTCTCTGTGTTTGTTTCCCCAGCACCTCAGACTTGTGACTGACTTCGAGCAGCCCACAGGTGTGGCTGACCAGACCTCTGATCATTGTCTTTGCAGCACCCTGACTAACAATACTTGTATCCCCTGACTGCTTCTTACAAGACTGTAGTCAGTAAGATCTCCTGACCATGAGTATCCCAAGTGGACAATGACTATGACTGAGCCCCTGGACTCATTGTGGACTGTGCCTCTGACTGATGGTACTGGGACCCCCTGACAGACAGTACCCCTAACTCCCACCCCATTTTGGACTGAATTGAGGACTTGCCTGTGTCAGCTTATAACATGGCCATTTGGTTAAAACAACTAGTGTTGTGTGAGCTGCTGTAGGTGTTAGAATGGCATCTCAGTTTAGATAAAGATGTCACAACCCTGGATACATCCCTGCTGACAAGCATGGCACACAACCTGTCAATAAAAATGAACATGTCCATATGGTAATACTGGTAGCCCTTGGCTCTGGCTAAAGCACCAATGTGCTAACAGGCAAGGTGAGCCTGGATGCTGTGAGCATGCAGATAGGTGCTAAGTGAATTACTCTAAAAGAGCCAGCAAGCAGCTGTAGGGTGCAATCTGGTCCAATACGTGAGCTTGGTCCCTGTTCATGTGAAGAAAGTGTCTCTCTGCAGCCTTTCAAACTGAGTTTTGGGTTTGCCCTACAATTCAGAGCATCTTGCCTGTAATCAGAGCTGCCTCAATAGTTATGAGGGGTTGCCAAGTGACAAATGCCAAAGCCACAGCTGAGGGGTATTTGCAGCTGGTACCCGTAGATCATGCCCTGAGATCCTGTTTGGGCCAACGCAGCACGTGTGCGCTTAAAAGCAAGCAGTCAGTTGAATTCACCAGATACCTGCTCGGATTTCCCTGGTGTGTTTTCTTGATGTCTTGCTTGTTTGGCACATTTCATAAGATGAAAAAGTAAGTATTAATGAAGTGAGCTGGCCTCTCAACAAGGCATTTAACCAGTTAGAATCCCTAATGCTGGCAAATCACTGCTGCCCAGTGAGAAACTCACCATACTGCTTAGGAAAAGCATAAAAGATGGTGTGAGATGATCTTGACTTTGAGATAGGCCTCACTGGACTTCTCATGTGATCCTGCCACAAATCTCGCCATATGACTCAGACCTCACACCTCATAGTAAACACAACTAAGGCTATCTCTGATTATTTCCCTGGACACTTTGCATTTCCAAAAGCGCAGCACTCCTTCAGGACTGCATTGCGTTGGAGTATCAATGTGACTTTTGCCTTCTTCACATTTCTGGTGGAAGGATTTGTAGGCATAGCCTTCTTACTCAGAGGCAAGAGCCCTACCAATCGTGGGCAGCACGGTGGCACAGTGGTTAGCACTGCTGCCTCACAGCGCCAGAGACCCGGGTT